>NC_086362.1:3292542-3342542 GCF_036324505.1 Eleginops maclovinus
CCGACACACCACTTCCCCCCCCCCCCCACAAAGAAAACTTTTGACATTTTGTTTATAGGAAGAACACAGAAGAAGAGGAAGAACACACACACACACACACACTCACAACATGCTCACAGCAACTCATGCCCTGATGAACATTACAAAAATATACATTTCTGTACAGCATTGCATAAGAAAAATAACACACACACACACACACACACACACACACACACACACACACACACACTTGTACAGTATTTTTTTCATCTTTTAAATTGAATTACAGTCCTGTATAGCGGCTGACTAAACCGTTCTGCGTGTGTTTACAGTGAGAGTTGGTTGAGTTATGGTTCATTACAATTGGCTATGATCCCGGGGTGGGGGCTGGGGAGAACACACACATTTACACACACACAAACGCACACACACAGTGAGTGGTCGCTCCACTCCTGCCCCAGGAAGGGTTGACTGGGTGGCATATTCACAGATGGGTGATATCTTTGTTAAAACAGTCTCTGGGTGGACGTGCCAGATGGGACCGTCAGACATGATGTTCAAAATCAGATCAGCTGTTCAGACGCTTCCTGCTGAGCAATGCTGGATTTAAACCTTCCATCAGAGCACACAAACAACGGCTAATTGGTGGTTTTACTTAGGGTTCATGATTCCTTTTAAATTTGGACAAAAAAAAGCTAGAAATCTATCCGCTACGTTAGCATTAGCCTAGCTCGTGCAGATTCGCCATCACCTCATAACCCTTCCGTAAATGGTATCCGTGTCCCATCTGGCATCTCCAAACACAGGTGACTGGTCTCACACATCATTGTGCCTACAGGGAACTGTGTGCCAGTAGATCTGCATCACACTCCTACGTGAAATACATTTAATCGATTTCATCAAGCTAGCCAAAAATCCATCTTTCAGCTTCAGAGTCATTAAGATAATTTCACTTGACATGTGATGCAAGTCCGTTACTGTGAGGCAGTTCCATCGATGCAGGGATGGAGCAAAAAGAGAGGGTGATAGAGGAAGAAGTGGTCCACTTGTTCAACATCTGTGACCTTTAAACATTCTTAATATCATAAAAGTAGACGTCTTACACGTGTGAAACAACTACGAACGTGGAAATGAAGATATTTTTAGAGAGGAAAAGAGTTCCATCTGAAATACGACATCTATAAATGGCAAAATAGTGATTGAATGAATCTTTCCCATCAAATAAACTACATGTGCTATTGTTGCTTTCAAACACTGACTTCTTCAGAGTCGACCACCTCTCTCTATCATCCTCCCTTTACCTCCATTGTGGCTTTTTGTACACAGCGAAACACATTTGGACGTTATTGCGAAGGACTTTTTGTTCCAATAAGGCCAAAAACAACAAAATAATCTGCCTCTCCTCAAACAAAGTCACGGACAGAGGAGTGGTAGCGGCTGCTCTGCTAACAACTGCTGTAAGAACCACTGATTGTTTGCTGCTGCCAAGAAAAATATAAAAACACTTCTACTCTAAGTCTCAATTTACACCGTAGAAAAAGATCCTGCGTCTCCTGAGCGCCGTTTCCCAAGTGTGTTCTTCTCTATCGGTATTTGGTAGAAAGCGTTGAATTTGGAAGTGCCTCCCTGTCTTTAAAACTACAGTGTTTTCCCAAAGCCAGTGCACCTCCCACAGTGTGTGTGTGTGTGTGTGTGTGTGTGTGTGTTAGCAGCATGCTAAAGCTCAGTCATGGTGTGTAGAGGAGTGAGAGCTACCTCTGTGGATCATCTGTGAAATAAATGCCCTCCCTGTACACGGGGCCATTATCAGCGAGACGTTATTAACATTAGCCGGGTTTAACTTACATGATGCCCTTTTTCAGCGGGAAATTACTTCCTCCTGATTGGTGGACGGGACCCGGGGTTATGCTAAGGCGCGTCTCGCCTGGCGTTTCTATTTCACGCCGCGTCACCTCGCCTCTCTCGCTTCTCATTAACCCGCCAAGCCTTCAGAGGGGCCCCGGGGCCGAGCTGCACTGCTTCTTCCAGGAGGGGTGTGTGTTAATGTGTGTGTGTGTGGAGAATATCCAGCAAATGGAGGAGGAATTTGGACCATCTGATGCTCATGTTGAACAGCACTAGAGTAGATGGTTGTCTTCGTGGTCATAAAGGCAATCATTTAGAAATAGTTTGGAGTTTTTCTGCAGATCTAAAATACCGTAGCCCGCCAAAGCAGCTCAGATGAAAAATGACCTATTTGATATGGATCGTGCTCGGCTCTAGCTAATGGATAATCAATTGGGCAATGAAGTTAGGCTGCTGTCTCTAAAGGCGTTATGCGGATGCAGATAAACACCGAACCCCCCCCCCCCCCACCCACAGCCTCTGAAAAACATCAGCTGCTTTCACCTTGCTCATGTCAGAAGGCTTGCTTTACTGGCACTCACGGGGCCATACATTGCGTTCCTCATGCATAATTTCTGCTGCTGAGATACAAGAGAGGCCAGGGAGCGGTGAAGGGTAGAAAGGACAGGGTCATAGACGTGCTATAGTGGAGGTTTGAAGACGATTTTAGCATGATCTTCCACAGTTTGGAACACATCTTTTTGTTTGATGATCCTAAACACATTTAGGCATGTATGCAGGTAATAAACTGGATGTGTTGTATAGGAAAGGACCGGGTGATAGTCGTGCTATAGTGGATGAGTCAGACGATGTCTGGATGATTTTCTATGCTTTCTTGCTTTTTAAGATCTTGTTTTGTTTAAATTTGACGTATTATCGTGAAAACGACTGCAAAAAATGATGCTAAACCGCAATTATCCATCATTTTTGCAAGTAATTAACAGTGAAAGCACACCAAATGTGTTGCAAACAACCAATCACACCCCTATGAAGCAGGAAAGGCCCTTTTTAAAAGCCTGTCTCACATTCAAGATGTTGTAGAGAACAGTGTAGCCTACTTTCCAGCGCCCCCCCCCCCCCTTCCCCCCCGCAGCAGAAAGCATTTCCCAGGGTAGCGGGGCGCTCTGCAGTGGCGCTGTCCTTGGTGCTGAATCCAGCTCTCTGCGCTTCGGTTAGGCGCAGCGGCTGGCTGAGAAACACGCTTTTTTTTTTCACAGACGAGGAGCAGATTTGATTTCATCACACCAAGGACAACACGCGGCGGGCTGAATGTGGAAATCCCTCTCTAGGTTTTTAGCAAACTAGCGCGGTTATCTCGGAGTGGATTTCTTCCGAGAGGCTGTGTCAGGATGTGTTTGTGGCTTTGACTAAATGCAGACGGTGCTGTTGGCATTGGGAAAAGTCAAAATGGGCTTGGCAGCAGTGCTAATGATCACGGACACCATCTAATTTCACATAATACCACATCATTATTTTTGTGTGTGAATAAACCCACTGATTACTTTTAATCTGCATCCCATCAAGAACACCAGGCGGGGGGGAATATTCTAGACTGCAAAGATAGCTCATTGAGAAAACTCAAGGTCATTCGTTGTGTATATTTAGCTCGTTGTATTTTTATCCACTTAATTTCAAACACAGCAGTGAACACACACACAGTATTTTAAGACCTTCTGATTGCATAACCATGCAGGGCTCCAAAAGCTCAGGTCCTGTGGAGATCTTAGGACGTTCCCGCCTAAAATCAGCCGTCACATAAATGCTACTTTTTTAGAAGTAGGCCTCAACGGAAAGAGGTCAGTCAAAAACGCCACCAAGAGGATAACTTAGACAGGCTTTTGCAGTTTTTCAGGTTTCACGCCACCTTCGTCCCTCAACATGATCTGTGTTAGCTCTATCTTTTTTTTTGACCATGCACTGTCCTCCCGTCTTCCCATGCCACTTTACCGTGGCCAGCCGTGCGCTTCGCCACCAGCCCTGATATGAAGAGTCGAGGAACTTTCCTTCCTCAGCCACATCCTTCAACCTCCTCACCTTCGTGCTCTATCTTCTACCCTGACTCAGCGTCAAGCATCATGCCAGACAGAAACCAACCTTCCCGTGCTACACGTCACTGGAGGTCCTGGGTCTGAGGGACAGGTTGGACGGGACGCACCCACAGCAGGCCATCCACAGCGACTTCTGGATGTCCGGGTTCCGGAAAGCATAGATGATGGGGTTGATCATGGAGCAGCAGGTGGCCGGAGGACCGTGGCGTAGGTGTATATGATGGGGTAGCTGGAGTTGGCCACGATGGAGTACATGGCGAACGGCAGCCAGCACGCCCCGAAGGCACACAGGATGGCCGACAGCGTGGAGACGCCTTTGGTGGTGGAGATGGCCACGAACTGGTGCTGCACGGCGATCTGCTGCGCATGGCGGAAGGCGATCTTGCAGATCTGCAGGTAGAGCTGCATCATCATGGCGAAGACCAGCAGAAAGTGACGGCGAGCACCACGGCGTTGATTTTGGTGACGGGTCGGAGGATGCTGCACGTGGACTCGTCTCGGAGGCAGTTCCAGCCCAGCGCCGGCAGCAGGCCAAGCGTCACGCACAGCACCCAGATGAAGACCACCATCAGGTAGGTGAAGGTGACCGTCCGCTCGGTGTGATAGGTCAGGGCGTTGTACAGCGACAGGTAGCGGTCCACCGTGATGGCGAGGATGTTGAAGACGGACGCGGAGAAAGCGGAGATGAGCAGTCCGACCGACAGCAGCGTCACAAACTCCACGGAGCTGTCGATCAGATACGTGAAGACAAAGTTCAAGATGAGGCCCAGACCGGCCATGAGGTCCGCCACCGCCAGAGACCCGATCAGGATGAACATGGGGGCGCGGAGCGTCGGCGTGTAGAACAGCACGGCGATCACCAGAGCGTTCTCGCAAGAGATGAGCGTCCCGGTGACGCAGAGCGCGATGTCCCACGGGTTTACCTCATGGATGGCGACGGCGGTGGTTGCCGGCTGCAGGTCGGGGGTCAGAGTCCTCACCGCGGGTTCAGAGGAGGAGTTGGACGGGTCCTCGGCAAGGCTCCAGGAGGTGGAGGAGTCGAAGGTGTCAAGGGGGTAGGAGGAGTTTAGGCTGCTTCCGCCGCCGCTACTCATGGCTGCTACTGCTGCCAGGGAGAGAATCATAGCTGGAGAAAAAGGGAGAGGAAGGGGAGGAAGGTTAGGGGAGTAGATTAAAGACAAGGAAGTAAGGGAGTAAAGAAGAATAGGAAAGTTCAGAGGTGAAAACTAAAGGATTTCATCAAAGTTGGAGATGTAAGGAGGACATGTGAAAGGATGGAGAAATGTGAGGTGAAACACGGGGGAAATGAAGGAGGGATGCAGTCGATGTTTAAGAAGGAAATGTTGAGAAAAGGTTAATGATGAAATATGCACAACAGAAAGCCAGAGGGAATGAGAGGACCAAAAAAAAGATAAATAATTATGAGAGGGGGAGCAGGGTCAGAAAAAGGCAAAGATGAGGGGTTGAGAAAGGATGGACATAAAGATAAAGGAAAGGAGATCTGGCTGAAGGAGCCAGAAGAGAAGCCAAGTTTAAAAATAAAATGTGAGGGAAAGGGAGGGAGGAAATGTAAAGGTGGAGGACAATGAGAGGAAGACAAAGATGGAGAGTGAAGAGGAAGATGATGGGATGAGGAGGTTGTGGGTAAAAAGGAAAGTGGATGATGGCGTGAGTAAGGGGGAGAAAACAGGATAGGAGACGAGAGCAAAACAAAGGAGGCATGCAGGGAAAGGTTAAGGTGAGAAAAGGAGGTTAAACACCCATCCCCCTTTTAGATCGAGGGGAGAAAGACACGTTATTCATCCATTCATTCATTCATGAAAACAACTAAGCTCTTGACCCCGAGCACACGTCAGCAGCAGCACCCCCACACGCCACGCTGAGAGGTGAGTAGCTGAAGCACAATAGAAGGTGTGGACACCACATAGGGGTCCATCAGAGGGGGGAGAAGTACTCAGATCTTGTACTTGAGCAAAAGTAGAAGTACCAGAGTGTAGGAATACTCTGTCACAGTAAAAGTATTCAAAATGTTCCTCCAGTGAAAGTAGAAAGTACTCTCATCTAAATGTACTTAAAGTAGCGACAGTGAAAGTAGTCATTGTCTGATTGGTCCATTTCAGAATAATATCTCTGATATGTTTTATAATGATTGATCATTAAAGTGTTCAGAGCTGGTAAAGGTGCAGCTAGTTTGAATGGCTTTGTATACTGCAGGGTAGCTGCTGGATTTACTCCAGGTGAACTAAAGTCTGATCTAAGGACTGATTATATTACCATCATTCATCCTAATCTGCCTAGCAACTAAAGGGATTAAATAAAAGTAGTGGAGTAAAACTAGAGAGTAGTAAAGTACCTGTACCTCAAAATCAAAAATACAGTACTTGAGTAAATCCTTGTTGACTTTACACCACTGGGTCCACACATAGTGTAGCAGGGGCCCATGATGCCCCCCCCCCCCCCTCTAGAACCGCCCATGGTGGACACGCACACAAAGAGGGGAAAGTAATCCATACATTTCTGAAATATTCCTTCCATTTTTGCCCCATTTCGGACCCAAACATGCACAACAAAATCAAACACTGCCAATTAAAACAGCCAACAAAGCTTAGATCTGCTGCAGTCCTACCTAGAAGATGCCGGATCCTGAAGAAGATGAATTTCCTCACAGTCAGAACCATCATCAACACATTTCTATTTTTAGAGCATCTCTAAAAATGGTGCATGACGTCCTGGGGCACGGCGCGTGCGGTATATAGCTGCTGTCCTATACTCTCGTGCGTGTGAGCTCGCGTTTACATTAATAAGACCTCTCCTTAATTTGGATCTGTCGCACGCAGAGTCATATAAAAAAAAAAAAAATCCAGCGCGAGGCTAATTTTAGATCCGCCGAGCCGAGAGATGCCAGAAGGATGGAGCTCCATTCACAAAAAAATGTCTCCCCTCTCTCTCTCTCACACAACTCCCACCTCAGCCTCCACACACACACGCACACACACCCTTCCTCCGCCCCCTTTATTTTTCATCTCTCTTTCATGGTGCTGTGGACGCGCAAACACGCACTCACTTTCACCGTCAATGACTGCAAACAGGGGAAGGTCACCAGCATCAGCACCACACACACTGGGGTTACTTTAAAAATGTAATCCATTACAATTAGTAGTTACCTATACAAAGAAATACAACCTTATGAGTATAAAATATAAACCTGATTACTTTCCGTTACTTTTGGATTACCTCAATGGCAAATGCAATGCAAAAA
This sequence comes from Eleginops maclovinus, assembly GCF_036324505.1. NCBI lineage: Eukaryota > Metazoa > Chordata > Actinopteri > Perciformes > Eleginopidae > Eleginops > Eleginops maclovinus. Next base: position 3,299,716 of record NC_086362.1, read on the forward strand.
AATACAAAATAAATATGAATAAGATGTTGTTTCACTTATTATGTAAGATAACAGAACAACGTGACCTTAGAAAATAATATATTAAGGACTAACAATGCGTCCTCTTGTAGGATACAGATTATTATATGCAGATTTAGTTTAATACATGAATTAAACAGTGCTTTTACTTAATAAATCAACTGCATTTGATTCAAATAAATGTAAAATAAAGATTAAAAGTAGCCTGAATGAAAACGAATAACCAAACATACGTCTTGCTTTTTAATATATACATTTACCATTGTTATCCTGCTTCTAATCCCCCTTTTTGTTTTCAAATGTAACTGTAAATTGCATTTTTTTAACTGTAACGGGTTACATGTTTTAGTACCCTGATTACGTAATCCCGTTACAAGTAATCCGTTACTCCCGGAGCCTGGGAACTTTTTTTCAAACAAGCCAATCAGACACCATGCATCTGCTTCACCCTGCAGCCCAGCTTTCAGCGGGTTTTAGCAAAAGACAACAATAAATACCTGGGTCTGTTTCATTCAGCTGCAGCAGTGCAGTCCCTAAGAGGGGGAGGGGGGGGGGGTGCAGGGAGGGAGACCACGCCACACGGAGACACAAAAAAAGAGAGGAATTTACCCGCTGCTTCTTCTTCTGGTTCCCCCCTGCAGGAAATAGCTCTCGCGTCCGTTATCCTCCACTTTATGCGTGCATGTGTGTTTTTTCCTCTCCCAGGGTCTCCCCCCTTTCAGCGGCGCGCGCTATATTCCTCGGTTGGCATGGTTATTAGCCTTCTGTCGGCGGCACAGTCCTCGCGCTGCACATCCCCGGCCCCTCATTGGACGAGCGTGTCATTCTCCTCGTCTGACGTCAGAAGGCTCCGCACCTCCACTCACCGTCATCATGATCGGCGCGTGTGAATCACGGAGAGGAGGATGAGTGAATACGTTCACCTTTAGTGGAGGAAACTCATTTAGCTTTTGATTTCTGAATATAGGTCGATTAATTTATCATTGACTTCCATTCTGTTGACATACCAGCAGTGGTGTAAAGTAACTTTACTCAAGTACTGTACTTAAATACAAGTTTGAGAGACATGTTTGTACTTCTACTCCGCTACAATTCCGAGGTAAATCATGCACTTTTCATTTATTTAATCCCTTTGGTTACTTTACAGATTAGGATTAATGATGTTAAATATAATCAACCCTTAAATCAGACTTTAGTTCACCTGCAGTAAATCCAGCAGCTACCCTGCAGTATACAAAGCCATTAGAACTAGCTGCACCTTTACCAGCTCTGAGAACACTTTAATGATCAGTCATTATAAAACATATCAGAGATATTATTCTGAAATGGACCAATCAAACAATGACTACTTTTACGGTAGACTTTGATGCTTCTTTGCCCTTACTTGAGTAATATTTTGTAAGCAGGACAAATAGTAGACCCCCCCTGAGCCAAATCCACCTATATTTATTGTTATTAATTCTGAGGTCAAATGTTACGACTGGTCCCGCACCTGCTTCACATTTCATGACACTTTCTCCTCCCCCTTAGAAGCGTCAAAAGGTGAGAATAAAACCCAACTGGAAATGCATGTGTACTAAAATTAGCTTCTCCTGCTGCTGCATCTTGTGAAGTGTGTGCATGCTGGTAGTCTGCAGACTATGCAAAGCAGCTCTACGGCGTGCAGCTGCTTATGCAACCTCACAGAGCTGCTGGGTATGCACTGCATTACTCACACACACATAGCACCGGCTGGGCCCACATGTGTGTCGCCATGCATGAAGAAGAAGGAGCCTGGTGCGGCTGTAAGGAGCCTAACACCAGCAGCAGTGTGTGTGTGTGTGTGTGTGTGTGTGTGTTGTGTGTTGTGTGTGTGTGTGTGTGTGTGTGTGTGTGTGTGTGTGTGTGTGTGTGTGTGTGTGTGTGTGTCTGCAGACTGCTTTCACATCATCTGTGGCCTCGATACAAACATGCACTGCTGGATAATGAAGTTACAATGATGGACATGTAGTGATGTTAATGATGGATTGACTGAGAAGTGTGTGTTGCTATTAATGGAGTGTTTTTTGATCGAAATGTAACCCACACAAGGATACTCCCATGTCAAATTGAAACCTAATTAGAGTCCTCATAGGAATTGTTATATTTAATTAGGCTTGTACCATATCTTGGGCCTATTAGAGAGATGGAAGGATGGATATATAAGTTAACATTTATACAAAAATATCAGAAAATTATACTTTTAAATATAAAACAATAATCATCATGTATATTGCAACTTAATATTCCCATTATTGTACTATTCATTTGATGTGAGAACATCTCGATTGAGGATTATATTGTAACTCAGGGGTGTGGTCACAGGTGAGACAAAAAATACCTGTTCATTTTTCATTGCAGATTGCACACTCTGACCTGATGAGGGCGCTATAATCTAAGGTCCTATACCAGGGAAATCCCTAAATGTATAATTTAGTAATGCTTTTAAGCAGATGTTAGGTGTGGCTGGTTAGGATTCTGCAGATATTTAGCAGTATTAAGTTTAAAGCCCAGTCTTACGATACATTTTCTCAGCTATATTTGCTAGCACTAGATATATTAGTGTTAGCATTAGCGTCACACAATAAGATTTAGTTTGAGCTTTTCATCTTGTTCCCAGCCAACCTGAGCAGTGAGGAATTTGTGAAAACACCTGTGCCCTTAAGGGATCAACATTTAAATAAGAAAGTGTTTTATTTTATTATTAACATGCGTTTATTTCCATACAACAGGCTAACCCCAGCTGCTGAGGAAGACCATGTCATCCGACGAAAAGCTCCAGAACATCTTGAGATCAACTTGTGGATTTGCAAAGGTAAAGATCTAATTTAATATCTCAATTTTTATATTTCTGTGCATTCAATTTATTATCTTTTCACCCTCTGTCTGAAACCAGAGCCTAGTCTGCTCTGATTGGTAAACTGGCTGGCTCTGTTGTGATTGGTCAACCACTTAGAGATGTCCCACCCCTTAGCCTAACACTACAATGCGGACATTTGAGCGCTAGCCAATAGAAGTGATTGGTTAATAAAGGAGTGCAATGGAGGCGTTTCAGGCACGGAACTCTGTGATGTTTGCCATTGCAGACCATTTACATGCACTAAAACCTATATAGCACACTACAGGACAGGGAAGGCAGAATAGGGCCTCTTTAAAAGCCTATATCATATCCTGAGATGTGGAGGAGGTCACTCTGTTTAATTCCCCTCGACACTCGTATTAATGAACTGCTGCTCGGCTCGGATATGATAATAGCTTCCACTCTAACTTCATTTCTTCCTAACTAAATGGGTGTGTGACACTGTGGCCTGCTGGCTAATGTGAACCTCCCTCGTGTGTAAATATATTTCCCTTTGTCTCTCGTCAGCTCACTCACACCTTTAGTGCCGGAAACGCTCTGCAAACCTTCCTCGTGTCTCTTTATAGCTGACCCCAAAATATAACTGCAACAGTGAAGAGGCTTTTTTAATATTGTATTGCACACACTCTTACTCCCCTTCCCATCGTTCTTACTTCAGTGTACGGCGCTCTGTATGAATCTCCCCACAAGATCGAAATCCGGATGAAAGGCGAGCGCACGTGCGTCTTCATTGACACCCTGTCCATGTCTGAATTCATTCATCTTTCCTGCAAAGCACCATGGGTAATTTAGAGCTGTTATATCATCTTGCTGCTTTGGTATGCTCTGTCGCTGTCTCTCTCTCTCTCTCTCTCTTCGTCTTCTCTGTCTCTACACACACCTTCTGTTTTTCTATTCTGTGATGACAAACAAAGTCAGATTCAACATTCAATGGAAGTCATGGCTGGACATTGAGTTGTATAACTTCTTATAAACACAGCTAATGTCGAGTTATCTAACGGAGGAAAAATGTGCAACGATATGAGAAAAATAGACGAGGTGTGCTGTAAAAAAAACCCTGGAGAAACAGGCTTCTGCTGGATTAAATCCCCACACACACATTGGCTGGGAACATCTCAGCGGTGAAAGTGGATGACTAATACTACCCCCCACACCCCTCTCCCTTCACACTCATACACTCCTACACACTCTCTCTACAAACAACAACTGGGTTTCCCTTGAGTAAAATGCTGAAAGGGAAAAACCCACTTATGAAGCCGGACTCAAGTTGGTGCTTTAGTGTTTTATCACTGTTACAGATTCATGCCGGTACTGGAAAGATCTCTAAGGAAAGCCCAATGCATATAATGATCACTCATATATTTCCTCTGCAGCAAGGATGGAGTTGCATTAAGAGATATCAGTAGCTCATGTTTCTGAAAATACTTAAAGCTAGAGTACAAGTACCGCAAGATTGTACTTAAACTCAGCACTTAAGTAAATGCACTTGGCTTAGTTTGTGTCTACAGCTTGCAGGCCGATCCCGTTAAGTTCAATTAACTTAAATGTACCCCTGTTGTGGATTGTTGCAATAATAATAAACTTCCTTTTTGTTTAAAGTGATCATATTTGTCCACTCATATGTTGATAAGGGTATTCAAATCTTGAGAAATATCCCTTAAAGTTACAGTTAAAACTTTAAAAATGTGCAATTTCTGGGAATAATCACAATTTAAAAATGGAAATCATCCAAATGTATCACAATTACACATTTGAATTGATTGGTAGCCCTAAATGAAACCAATGGACTGTATAGAATATAAATGCTGACATTGCATTTAAATTGTATCCTTGATTGGCGATTTCTTTTGCTCTATTGGCGATGAATTGTGGGTCTAAATGACACAGCATTTCTTAAAGAGAGCGTAGATAAAACGTCAGTCCGTTTATTCAAGCTTTTTACTAAAACCAGCGAGCATTTGTCGATAAAAATGAATCCTTTTGTTGTTTTCATTTTACAAAACAACCCAAAATCAACCCATTAATCCAAAACATCTTGTCCTTTCCTCAAATAAACTAAATGTACTTTAACTGAATCCTGAGTCCAGCTCTGAAAGCCTGTAACTGCCTCGCTGGAGTCAGTGATATATTACCTCGATGCTCCTGTCCCCTCTGAGCGGCTCCTGCATCTTTTACACAGTGCGACATGTTTTCCTCTTGTTTCTCCAGAACCGGAGTCCTAAAGAGCTGTGTTTGAAATGAAATCACACGCTGAATCACTAGTGGCGCCGTCATCTCCCCCCCCCCCGGAGTAGAGCATGCATTATTCAGAGTGCTGCTGTAGGATTAAGAGGAGGACGGCGACTTTCGAGACCCTCCAAATCCCTGCTCCACTGTCGGCTGCTGTGATTCGGTAGTTAGCCACGACTCCGGGGAGCCATAACTCTGCTTTGATTAAAGGTCTCAGTGAAAGGTCAAGAGGGAAGCGGAGGCAGGAAGAGAGCAGGAGAGCAAATTGAGGGACTATAGAGAGCCTTTGGTTGATGGAAATGTAAAAGGTCCCTCTTCAGTGTGAAAGAGAAGCTGGGAATAAGTGTGTGTACCGCTGGGATAATGATGAGCGTCGGAAAGACCTCACATTGTTGGACTGCTGTGGTGTTTATCCAACACTAATAGTACCTGACGTAGAAGTGGTGGAGGTGGAATTCCTATAGCACTTTCACGCCGTTAATTGCCTTGTATACTTTGTGATGCTGTAAGGGCTATAATGTGACTGAAAGGTATCATGGGAAATTCAATTTGCCTTCAAACTACGTGTGTTCTCTAGACTCGTGACGGCTGCTCAACAAAAGTAAGTCACACTGCGCGGCTTTAAGGCTGCATTGAGTATTGATCCAAGATGTAAGACTTGCTTTTCCCCCACATTTTTGCGTGGTTTAGTTGCATTCAAAGAGCTTCGGCTGAAAATGAAATTGTAAATCTCTTCTGACATCTCACACCGACGTCTTTAGAATACACACTTCCCGTTAGAGTTGGCGAAATGTGTGTGTAGATTTTAACACCCAATGTAATCGTCTCCAGTCTCATTTGGAAATGGTCCAAATATGTCTGTAAGGATTATTACTAAACCTCCAGAAGGGTAGTAGATTACCCCTGACTTCATCACACAGCCTGCTTTACCCTACCAGAAAAGTGCAGTTCATATTCTGGCCTCTATCCTCACGTCCATCTGTCCCCTGGCTTCCTCTCCTCTCTTTCCACCAGCTCCATCCATGGTCGCAGCAGTTGGGCTCTGATTCAGACAGCTCACTGATTTCCCTCCAGTTTCTGGCTGCTGTCCTCTGGCTGGAGCCCAGGGGGCCACAGTGACCAGATGCTGGCCTGCTGTAGAAGCTCTTGTCTGGGACACTCAGTCACCAGATGGCCTCTCACCTCTGGACCCGGCGATACTGTCCTCATCACTCCTCTGTCAGGCCGGGAAACCCATCAGTCAATCGAGGACATTTTCTCCACAGTTCCCTCGCTGTATTACCCACCTGACTGACTGATCCATCCATCCATCTTCTCCCGCTTTTCCGTCAGGGTCGCGGAGGTAACAGCTCCAGCAGAGAGCCCCAAACTTTCCTTTCCCTGGCCACATCAACTAGCTCTGACTGGGGGATTCCAAGGTGCTCCCAGGCCAGCAAAGAGATATAACCCCTCCACCTGGTCCTAGGTCTACCCCTCGGTCTCTTCCCAGCTGGACGTGCCTGGAACACCTCCCTAGGGAGGCGCCCAGGTGGCATCCTCACTAGGTGCCCGAACCACCTCAACTGGCTCCTTTCAACGCGAAGGAGCAGCGGTTCTACTCCGAGTCCCTCCCGGATGACTGAACTTCTCACCTTATCCCTAAGGGAGATGCCAGCCACCCTGCGGAGAAATCCCATTTCGGCCGCTTGTATCCGCGATCTCGTTCTTTCGGTCATGACCCATCCTTCATGACCATAGGTGAGGGTAGGAACGAAGATGGCCCGGTAGACAGAGAGCTTTGCCTTCTAGCTCAGCTCTCTTTTCGTCACAACGGTGCGGTAAACGACTGACCGTGTGTTTTAGAATTCTTTCCGACAGACCTGAAATTGCTGATGTCGAGCCAACGGTACAAAACCTACAGATGTTTAACTTATTGTCACTTTCAACAAAGAAAATCCGCTCCCATCTTTGAAGCAACATCCAAATCAGAATCAGAATATCAATTTATTTATGAAGGAAATTATTCATAATTTTTGATACAATTAAATTTAAGAATAATAATAAATAAACTAAACTAATAATAATAAATAAAACAAACTAATAATAATAAATAAAATAAACTAATAATAATAAATAAAATAAACTAATAATAATAAATAAAACAAACTAATAATAATAAATAAAATAAACTAATAATAATAAATAAAATAAACTAATAATAATAAATAAAATAAACTAATAATAATAAATAAAACAAACTAATAATAATAAATAAAATAAAATAATAATAATAAATAAACTAATAATAAATAAAATAAAAGTAATACAATAAATAAATTAAATTAAAGTAATAAATAAAATAAAATGCAATATAATTAAATAAAACTAAATTAATTAATAGTTTGATATAAAAATGTGCAAAAGATAAAATACAAATATTTGAATAGTATAATAAGTTCAAATGTGTAAATTACACTACAAAAATCATGAAAACCAGATAATTGCACTTACTGCATTACAATTAAAATAGGGACATTTTAATATTCCTAGTGTATTAATAGAGTATTCATTTATTAAAAATATTTGCCAATTCATTTAGTTTCATGCACCTATGTATTATCTACTTTTTGAAAGCCCTTTGAGAAGAAACTGTCCAAAAATCCATTTGGCCTCCAGCTATAGAGGCTTTTTATGACTCTTTCTGATCTGTGTTTTACTAGCTTCCTTTGTTTGTAGACGGCCTTCTGTGAATAAAGAGTCAACCCAGAAATCTAACAGATTTTAAGGCACACACTCCATAAATTTCATCGAGCCCTGAGGAGGAACTTGTGAGCTTACTCTGTGCTGTGATTCATTAATGTTAAATGTCACAGCGCAGCTCGGGGTGGGGGGGAGACAGAGGGGAGGAGACCACACATGGCATTAACTCCAGATTTATTTAACAAAATGGAGAATTAACAATGATGATGTATCATTTGAACTGAGCAGCCAGGAGAGGTGTCCGTTATCCCGCTGATGGACGTCCTGCTGATCCGCCCGATGGAAACGACACCACAGAGGACCAATCAACACCACTGAGCAGTAAGCCTAAGCACACACACACACACACACACACACACATTTTATTCTATTCACTGCTCTATTTTGTAAAAGGGGGTTGAAGAGTGAGAAAGAGGTCAGAGAGCAGAAATAAAGTGACGCCAAGCCAAGTGACATACTGTATGTATACACACCGTACACACATAGACACACTCGTGACTTTATGCCTGGAGGTACTACTATTCCAGTCAGTTCCTGTTGGGACAATCAGCTCTGTGTGTGTGTGTGTGTGTGTGTGTGTGTGTGTGTGTGTGTGTGTGTGTGTGTGTGTGTGTGTGTGTGTGTGTGTGTGTGTGTGTGTGTGTGTGTGTGTGTGTGTGTGTGTGTGTGTGTGTGTGTGTGTGTGTGTGTGTGTGTGTGTGTGTGTGTGTGTGTGTGTGTGTGTGGCCCCTGTCGTGAGTGATGTGTCTGAAGGAGTTTCCCGCAGAGAGCTGCAGTGGTATTTTGTCACCAGGCAAGAGGCAGACAGGAAACCCTACAGTGTGTGTGTGTGTGTAAGGAGGAAAAGAAAGACTGAGATATGAGGGGAGTTATTGAGAAGTATATTGCTCCCAGGATTGAGAGGAAATAAAAAGAGCGGGATGAAAATGGACAGAGGAGAATGAAAGAGACACAAAGGAGAGATAAATACAGCATCATACAATAATGCCTCTGTGAAAATACAATAAGGACAAAATAACACCCATAAACAAAAGGGGGGGGACCTGCTCAGCACTCACAGACAGCAGGCAGTAAGTGCCAGAATACGTACTGCTCTTTTAAGAACAGCTTTAATACAGTTTTTACTGCACAGTATATCATAACGTATCACAGAAATATGTTTGACAGGTGGTGTGTGTGACTTTGAGTAGCCTAAAGCTTGAAACTCAATGATTTAAAATTGTAGAATAACAAAAACCTCCAAATAATAATCTAAAATAAGCTAAAAAAAAGGCTAAAAAGTTGAGATGATCTCTGTTTTCACACTACTCATTATATCCATTGTAGGCATAACAGTAATTATTAGTGCTGCTTTTATTCTGCTTATTTTGTAGTTAATAAGCAAACTAGCTTGTTGGCGTACAAGATAGAAATTAGTTGAACTTACATAATTGTGTGTGTGTGTGTGTGTGTGTGTGTGTGTGTGTGTGTGTGTGTGTGTGTGTGTGTGTGTGTGTGTGTGTGTGTGTGTGTGTGTGTGTGTGTGTGTGTGTGTGTGTGTGTGTGTGTGTGTGTGTGTGTGTGTGTGTGTGTGTGTGTGTGTGTGTGAATACACAACCTAGACATTGCTAACATGAACAGATTGATAGCTTTAAATACTCTGTATTTATAGTGAGCTAACTTCCTTGTTAGCACGCTAGCGAGAAATTAATTACATTTGTATACATCATTGTGTGTGTGTGTGTGTGTGTGTGTGTGTGTGTGTGTGTGTGTGTGTGTGTGTGTGTGTGTGTGTGTGTGTGTGTGTGTGTGTGTGTGTGTGTGTGTGTGTGTGTGTGTGCAACATTGATGCAAACTGGCAGGCTGCTGTCACTGTGAGCAGCTGTAGGTTAGGACCCCACTGTGCCACACCACTGCTGTCTGAGACACACACACACACACACACACACACACACACACACACACACACACACACACACACACACACACACACACACACACACACACACACTCTGTCAGTCCATATTACTGTTAACATGTGCGACTTGAGAGCCACACTGGGGTGTCAGGTAAAAATAGCGCGCTCTTCTTATTCACAGAATGAACAGCTTGGATGCTGATCGAAGAGGGCAGTGTGTGTCCTTACCGATGTGTGTGTGTGTCGGTATGTATGTGTGTGTGTTTCCTTATAATCAAAGCTACAGCCAACATAAATGTGTGTCACTTGAGGTCTTTAGTCTGCTCGTGCAAGCTGTGAATGTCACAAAACAACTGGCAGCTTGCCACGGGGCTCACTACAATACTGTAACAGTGTTAAATTATGCAAAACATTAGCAGTCAAACATTTATACTTGAGTTTGGTATTCAGTTCAGATAAAGCCTTTGTCTTTTAATGAAATTTAGCTTCCAAATGATAATATTACGTTAGAAAAACACTAGAAATGTCTCTTTTCTATCTAGAATATACATAATTTAGCCTCAAAAAGTATTCAAATCAAATATAAAGGCGTGCATGTAGCATTGTCCAGCTCTGAATTCTTTAAAAACAACCATTTTTGTTCATGCATGGTTTCAAATAGCTCCCTGCGAGACTGCATGAGCAACATTGAAAACACAGGGACGATAAAGGTGTTTCTGCCGCTGCTGCAAACACACAAAACTGATCCTTTATCGAAATGTTAGTATCCACAGGTGGCCACGTTACAGCCTTGTTTATAGTCTAAAGGGAGCATCATAAAACCAGCTTGCTTCTCTCACCAGCTATAATATAGATGTGTCTTCTGTTGGGATTGATTTCCGCTTACAATATGTCGCATATGCCAAGAAATATGGAATCAATCCCCTCAGTAAATGGCTCCTATCCAGCAAGCGCATCGATCCTTTGCACCGTCTTTTCTCCATTCCTGTCTGTTTTGTTCTTCGCCTCCCACCTATATAACTATTCTCCTGTGAAAGTGTGTGTAGGAAGGTGTGATCTCCCACACTCTCACACATGTCTCTTTGCACCTACACACACTCATTTGCAGCCATAAACAGTTGTTTCTTGCGTAACGGCCAGCTGTTCCTGCAGTGGAAGCTGTACATCACATGAGCTATGGTTTTAATTAGCATCTTTCTCCCTGCATTAATTGGATGTAGGCACACACACACACACACTTACATGCACTCCCCAGTATCTATGGTTACATAACACAGATGCATAGAGTACACCTACAGGACTCAATGTTGCGTAACACCGAACGCTGAAAGAAAACTCCATTATTTGACTTAAAATGTGACCTTGTGAACTGTCTTTTGAAAACAAGGCCGAGGACTTTGTTATTATTCCATTTTAAGTTGTATTGCATTAATGATTTGGTCAGTGTGGGTGTTAAAGTATTCAAATGCTGCATCTGATATCATGTCTGAAAACACAAGAGCATGCTGTAGAATTACACTTTGTATGTTCCCATATGCATTTAGCCATAGAGAGTAAGGTTCTAAAGGGCGGTGAGTGTAATGGGATGATTTGTGGATGGAAAATGAACACTAACAATGAACATTTTAGTGATGCAGTTCAGCGTCAATGCTAGTACGGACTGTAGACATGAAATTTCAGGTTTCAAAATCAATGTTTAAACTGTTTCCTGATCTGGAACTGCTATGGTGAAGTTGTGGTGATGCCTCGGCCGCAAAGTATTGTTGTTGTTTGGGTTAAAGAGGACACATTATGGTCATTTTCAGGTACATGTCTCCATGCTTTAATGTTCAAAAAGCTCTTTATTTTTCTCATACTGCCCTGTTTCAAACTTCCTCTGGAGGTAACTTTGGGATTTAAGCCTTTGCAGACCATTTACATGCACACACACACCTATAAAACACACTTTAGAAACCAGGGAGGAAGAAACCAATGGCAATTACCTGCACAAGCAAATCCTGTTCAGGTTGTTAAAAGTGAAGCGTGTCTATCACTTATGTAAAAAGCAGCTTCCTCCCTGTGTACCCCATTGATCGCGCTCTGTGAAAATGTGTGTCTGAATTCATTGTTTATCTCCCAGGGGTTACGTCCTGCTGGGGCACTGAAGTGGTCCAGTGATGGATGAGATAGTACTTAATTTAAATCCATGCATGCTAACAGATTCAGTGGAGGGCCCTGCAGGATACTTCAGGTTCAGTCTCTCCAGAGAGAGGGCCAAACACATTTACTGCACAATACTGTGTGTCAGACTTAGATGGAGACTTATGGGATTTCAGCTCATATTGGTCATGTTTTGCTGGTGTTTAATTTTCTTTTAGGCAATTTGCACAGTCACTTAAATGTCCATTGTGCACGAGCTTGTGCTCCATTGTTTATTTCTGTGCTGACACGTCTGATTGTTTGTCTCTGAGATGAATGGCAGTGTGAGAGCTAGCTGTCACAGTTCCACAATACTGCAAAGTAAACCAGATATTTACAACAAAACAGAGGTTTCATTTGGGCCTTTTAACACAAATATGCAGAATGATGTTTGTGTTGAAAGCAGGGAGGCTAAGTAAGGATGCTTCTCGGTGAAGATTGGATGTAACCATTAATTAAGAGGCACTTCTTACTATCACTGCCTCTAACTGTGGCACACTGCTGCTCTAAAAGCATTTGTTGTGTCACCTGGTAAGTTTATTCCTCTCTGGAGGTTACAGCTCTGTGATGTTAACACCTCTGTGCTTATCTTGCCGCCGCTGCAAGAAATCATTGTATTCTAACTCCTCTTTCAATACCCTAATTATAGCTCCCCGGTGGAGCCCTCATTGTGAACAAAAAGCAGTTCTTCTGAAGATGGGAATCCTAGGGTTTAATGTTTTCTAAATCGTGATCACAAACTAATCATTATCCCAGTAATTTTTGCACTTCTACCCCAAGCTTCCATAAGTGGGTCAAAAAGACCCCGCATACATTTTCTACGGAATCTTCTGGGAACCTTTGATTCTTATTCACTGTGGACTCCTTCCTCATGTGGCCCTCATCATCCTCTTTAAAACATTCACACTTTTTGTCTCCCAATTTGTTTTCCTTTTGATTTTCTTTTCACACTTTCACACAAAATGTCAGAATTTGTTTCCGAATGTCGACATTTTCAAAAAAAACTTATCACTTTTTTCGTAAAAATTCTGCCTTTTTAAATTTCTGACTTTTAAAAATGTCCCTCTATTTTCTCATTATTCTAACTCCTTCATGTGGACCTAATCAACTTCTTTTAAACACTCACACTTTTTGTCTTTTTGGTTTCCTTTAAGACTTCAGATGTTTTTTTCCAAATTGACTTGCTCTATCAGGTGAGCCATGAATCCTTTAATGTAGATCCCTTTGGTTTTCTCAACTTTAAATCATCAGTACTCTGATAGGAAGACATAATGCTCTAACCTCTACTACTGTGTAAGTATTGGGTCACTCATAGCACAGCTTTCATAGTGACAGACAGACATGAAGGTGTGTGTGTGTGTGTGTTTGTTTGTGTTTGTGAACTCCGCTCACAGCACGTGTCGTCATTAGCAGCTCTGTGAACACAGCCTGGTTGTAAAAGCGAACAGGAAGTGTTGTTGTGGCTCTTTGAGGTTACCACCTGTTCCCCTCACTCAGTCTTGTGTTCTCATGGAAACCAATATGGTGAAGAGCAGGGCCAATCAAACACACAATGGCCTCTTTGTTTTCCCACTTGTGTGCGTCTCCTTGCTGCGTGGTGTCTGTCTCTTCGGCTTGTTTTTGACCTCTATTGGCCCTGTCATTTTTCCTCCCTGTCTAACCTGTAGTCTTCAGTCAGTCTCAGAGTTTGACGTGCAGTCTGGCACTTGATGCTGTTCAAAGCAGGCCAGCTGCAAACTGCTGATGACTCAAATGTTCCTGATGTATGTAATGCAGGGAGGTATTTATAGCTGCGTTGGATCATAGAGGGAGGAACTCGCTTTTACTATGTTTTTTGTCTCTCTCCATTCTGTAAATCAACTTTTCTGTCCTTCTTATTTCTGGTTTTTCTTCAGTGTCTTTTATCAGACGTGCTTCCTTCCCCTTATATCTGCTCTTTTTGTCCTTCCAAATAACTGTCTATTAGGGATTGGACATGTTGGATCTTATTGCAGATTGCGATACAATACACTACTACTTCATACTACAATGATCTTGAATAACCTGACATGAGGAATTTGAGAAGCTGTCAGCTGTCTGACTCACTGTGATGAAAAAACGTACAAAATATATTGCTTTTTTTTTATCCTTTGTTTACGCAGGAGTAACTTGTGATTTATGATGAAATATCTGATTATTGTTAAATTGTTATTATCATTATTCATATTAATATTACTTTAATCTGATTTTTTTTCAAACTTCAAATTTTCTGATGTTTTTTAAATTATTTTATTTATTTTTTCAAACTTTATTAATTTGTATTTTTTGATTGGTTTTTTAAATTATTTGTATTATTATCATGACCTAATATTTAATTTTATTATTGTTATTATTAATATTATTTTATATAATTATTATGATCTGATAATTAATGTTATTTTAAACTTCAAATATTCTTTTATTTTTGATGTCAGAAAAACAAATGCATCGATCACAGTTTTTTAAATGTATGCATTTCAATGTCAACATATTCAATCATTCATATTTTGCCCATTTCACTATTATGACCAGCATCCAGATCCAGCACATCCCTCTGACCCTCATCCCGGATGGACACCATCCTTGGTTGCTCTCTGCTCCTTAATCTCTCTCTGTCGCTCCCTCTTCTTCCTTTAGGTGCCACTTTGTCTCCCTCTCTGAACCGCCTCACCCCTATAGAAGTCTCCCTCCCACCTCTTCCCTCCCCTCCTCCCATCCCACGCCTCATTAGCGTTCCCAGTGATTACGGCTCTCATTGATCAAAGAGGAGACCGCAGACTTCACTTAATAATTGATGCTCTTAAACGGTGTATCGTTTGACTCCATCTCTGTTATCATGCCTCCAATAACTCTCTTTTTAATTCCCCTTTTTCTAAAGATTTCCACTCCTTCTGCGTCCTCCAGGTTCATCCTCATCATCATCTCTTTCTTTTTAAGGGAGGAATAAATCACTAGGTGGCAGCATAGCAGCACATGGTGCATACATTGACAAACACACACACACTGTTAACAGTTAAACACACAGTGTGACAATCGCCATACCAGATTATCGGCTGCGGCACTGTTCATCTTTTCATTTATCTCCTCAGCTCCTCTGATTAGGCGATCAATGAGCCGCAGGTCGATTCCAGATCAGCTGAAATGCTGTCCCCTGACCCATTAGCGACCTTTACGACCTTTTAAAAGCACATCGCCTGCCAAGTCTGTGAACCCTCAGAGGAGGGCGGCTCATTTAAAGTCACATTAAATCATCACTTTTTATTCAGAAAAAAGATTTCCACTCATAGTTTTATTGAAATACTCATTTTTAAGTCTTTCTTTCTCATTATCAAAAGACATTTACAATTTAAGTGTCTTTATAGTTTGTTTTTAGTATTTTAATTGATGTAATCAGTAAAAAATATACATTTTGCAACCCTAACATGTGGGTTTAGTGACTTTACAGTCTGTGTGATGGCATGCAGTGAAATCCTTCCTGAGCTTTGATGAAGAAAACATCATTTCAGACTGAATTACTGCTAAGAAATGACAAGAAAAGCTTGTTTTGTAACAAGATTGCTTTAAACAAAGGCAGAATGATAGCAGAAAAATGTAAATCTAAGCCCCTTTTAATATGAATCGGTATCATGTTGACTAAATCTGACTTTCTGCTGGTAAAATCGTATGATTTCTGTCAGAATAGTCCAGTATGTGTGTCCTTTTTAGAATCGTTGCACCCTTTTGACATTTGATTTTGAGTCAAATGCAGCACTAGTAACTGTTCTTAGACTATATTTTGTGTTAGATTTCTTTAGTTTTTAGACAAAACTGACAATTATTAGATCTAAGGATTATTTTCCCACAGAAATAGCTGCTTACTGACATCTGTGAATGCTCTTGAATGACTCATTTCCAATATTTTTGTGCGTGCTTATTTTAAGACGTGATATAACCGTCCTTGTTGCTGTTTCAGGCTGTGAGAGAGAGAGGTATCTGTGAGGGAGAGATATCTGTGAGGGAGAGGTATCTGTGTGGGAGCCTGGTCTGTCAGTGGGTGGTCAGAACATGAATTGACAGTGGGATTAGGACTGGGATTATGTTATTTCCCATCAGAGACCCGTGTCACTGAGTTTGTCTCGTAACGTCAGACAGGATGAAGATGGAGTTTATAACAATGGTGATTTGGACATCTGAGGAGAGATGCTTTCTTGCTGGGAGAAATGTGAGAAGGTGGGTATTGATCCTCTCTCAAGTCTACTTCCCAAATATGACCAGTTCAGACATGCTGTAATGACTGGAAATCAATCAGGTTAACTTAATAAAGAATACACTGGTTTATCAAATCAAAACTCCAAATGCTGCATTCAAAGACCTGCTGAATATCATGTGTTTCCCCTACAAGCAGCAGAATTAAGTGCATGAGGAGCTAATTATGCGATGTGTTGGCTAGAAATTATTAAGAGGATAACTACCGCAGCATGGGGAAAACTGCTGCTGAGAGATTAGTGCAGGATGTGCCACAGTATGTTCGTATTTTTTGCGTGATGGATAATAACGGAGCAGTAATTTGCCCTCAGTTTGATACGTAACACAGAGACGTTAATGATCTGTTTGTTATCGGTTCCTGCTCTTCTCTCAGCGATGATTGCCGCTCCTGCTGTGCAGCTCTTGGATGGGGAAGAGAGGACGTTTGACAACCTGTGAACAGCTCCCTGGGAAGAGCATGGAGGAGGTGTGTGTGTGTGTGTGTGTGTGTGTTACTTTCAGACTTAAGGACTTTTTTGCGACTTTCTTTCTGTTGGCATAACAAATTAAGGGACACTTAATAAACCTCTTGCTGAGATGTGACAGTGAGGGAAACAGTTAACAGAAAGTAACTTAAATTGAGATAAATATGACCAAACGGCCTCATATATTCATTTAATCAAAGATCTGAGCCTTTGCAGACCACAGATGCACTAAAATCTATACAACACCCTAAAGGAAAGGGAAACCCCCCAAAAGCAGAATAGGGCCTCTTTAAATCAGTGTTAAATTAATGTATTTTGACAAAGTAAGACATCATGTTGCATCCTGGGAAACACGCTGATATATTTCAATTTTCTTTTTGACATTTCGTGGCGGTTTAATGCAAAAATAATCATCTAATTGAGTCGAAAAACAACAAGCCACACGTGAGTTTTAATTGTATTCTCCTCAGGTGCTATCTCCACCCTCGGTCCTCCTCCTCCCTCCTTCTGATCCATCCTTTAGCCCTTCCTTCCTTCGCCGTTGTCACAGGCAACCAGAGGAAAAGAGACAAATACAGTAACACTATCACCTGATCAGAGGGGGGGGGATCCAGCAGGTGTATGTGTGTGTGTGTGTGTGTGTGTGTGTGTGCCTCTTAACATGTCTCTTTTTCTACGCCATGGCCCGACAGCTATACGACCTGACATGACAACACACCAATACAAGCTGAGACAGGCACACACACACACACACACACACACACACACACACACACACACACACACACACACACACACACACACACACACACACACACACACACACACACACACACACACACACACGGTGTAAATGAAGTGACTGTTGGCAGGCTCACAGCTAATTCGGCATGAATATTTAATCAACTGTAAACAAATTACTATAGCAGTGAGCGGTGCCAGTGTGTCTGCTGTGTGTGTGTGTGTCTCTATCTGCCCTTGTATCTGTGTCACTCTCTCTCCCCCCTTCTCCCTTATTAATGTGGATGTCTCTCTCCCTCTCTCTCTATCTCTCTGTTAGGTGTGGACTTTCCTTAACAACAACTCTATTGAGCGAGCTGAAATCCGAGTGCAAATCAGGTCTGCGGGTCAACATTTCAGCGAGCACAAAGTACAGATTGGGCGAGGGGAGGAACAAGCTTGGAGAGCATGTCTGGACAGAAGTCTGAAATGCATATTCCTGCAGGAGGAATGCTGGGCTTGTGTGTCCTTCACATGCAAAACCAGACTATAAAAAGCACTCAGATTTGAATGCTTGTTCTCGACCCACAAGCTCTTTTATTCATTCAAAAGAGTTTGTGGCCTTTAGACAAATCTCTCTGTGCTATTTTAGAAAGGTGGAAGTACACACTGTTTTACAAGATATAGCATAACATTTAAGGTAGGATTGTGAGACATATTTTTATATAACCCTAGAAATAAAAGGTTATTTTAACATATACATTCCCATGACAACAGGGCAAACTCAAACTGCTGATCGAGTGATATCATCATAAACTCAATAACCGCTTATGAGTTGACCTGGAGTTGCTATTTAAAGCTTGTAAATCCAATTGGGAGGCAGCAGTTCTGTTTGGCTTTGATTTTTTTTGGCGCAATTAGCCCAAATCCAGTGGATTCACAAACCACTTTCTGTCCAAAACTTCTTGAATTCTTCCAAAAAAGTATGTGAGTTCTTCAAATGCAAACTATCGGAAATGACTGACCTGATCAGTCAACAAAAACAAGAATGAAATAGAAAACACTTAAGAAATAGTGGAAATTCTGTCCTATTTTCATGTTAGTTTCACCAATAAAGTTAGCATATTGGTTTGCATATGTGTCATATTGTAAAATAATTTGGATCCACTTCTTCAACTACATTTTTTTTAGAGTATCACAACTCTAAAAGGCATTGCTTTTACACCAGCACTTCTTAGAGGTTGTAGACAACTCTGAAAATAAACCTTAAAGTGATTATAAATGATTTTAACTTTTCTAATAAATGCTTGGTAATCCTGTGAGTGCTCTAATGTTGTCAAGTTCTCAGAGTTCATTGAGGAAATTGTCATTTTCTCAGCTACATACAGTATGTTAGCATGCTGTTAATTGGTGTTTCTTTGTTTATTAAGAGCTCTGTCCAGTGCGCATGCGTGCATGTGCGCGTATTTGCTCTCCGTTTAACCTCAGGAACAGCAGCGACTCAACACGGCGGCTTTCAAAAAATCTCTCTCTCTTTCTCTCTCTCTCTTTCTCTCTCTCTCTGCTCGCCCCCTTCTCCCTCCTCCACCTCCCCCCTCCTCCTCCTCCTCCTCCTCCTCCTCCCTCCTCTTCCTACCTGATTCAGATCCGCTCCGGCGCTATGCGTGTGACCGCGTCTCTCTCTGCAAGGCGAGCTCCACCAGAGAGACCCGCACGCTGCTGCCTCTGCCGCCGCTGACCGAGAGACCCAGACGCCGGCTCAAGAGCCACCAGGGCCGGGAAACAGAAGCGGGAGACGCCGCCGCTTGATGGAGGACAAGGTGGACGAAATTACCGCGTAAAAAAAAGGTAAATAACATCCACATTTCATCGACACATGAGAGGGGTTATTTGTGCAGAGGAGGTGGCCGCGCGGTAACGGTGGCCGTCCGGGTCTCTGCTGGATGTTTTCCGCGTTAGTGACAGCTGAATGTGCACTAGTTAAATTGGGATATTGACATTTGTTTCGCCGCCGTACAGTAAACGGCGATGTGGACGGAATGAATGATGAAGCTGGGGGAAGAAGCAGCCTGTTGTGCATCGCTTTCTCTTCACTGTTATCCCATGTATTTGTTAAGACCTGCAGAACCCCTCACTCAACAGACCTGTGCATGCATGTGTTTTTATTCTGCTTTTAATCAACAAGTTTGGTGTCAACGGGGGCGGCGGTGAAGTGAGATGCAGAAAGGTTTTTCAATAATGTGTCCACATCGTTATCAAGGGAACACACACGTGCACGCCCCCACGCACACACAACCTTACATATATTCACTTTTTTAATGATGTGCAATGGGTCCATATCTGCTGTGACCAGACCGTAATCAGCACCATCATCCTCCCTCTGTCACCATCATGTTTCCCATTCATCTTCGCCACCATCATAACCATGGTTTTGTGCCAATGTCCTTAAGGGCTGATCTGCATCACAACTGGCTCTATTTAAAAGCGCTCAGGGCTGAACTGTCAGACCACAAAGTGTTTTCTCACAAACGCACACTGAAGCAAAGAGGAAACGAGAAAGAGAAGTGCCTGTGCCATGTGAACTGAACTGAAAAAGTGCATTGGTGGACAAAGAAGAGGAATTAATTAAAGTAGCAGAAGATGTTTTTGGTTGAGTTTGCCCCAAAACTTTTCGGCTGACAATCCCCCACACCTCAGACAGAACACAGCTTTTGTGCAATATGTCAAATTATTCTACCACTAGCTGCTTATTAGTTTTGCGCTACCCAACACATGACACTGTGCAACGTATATATATATATATACTTATAAACTAGTAAGTACTTCATTACTTTCTACTCGTTCCACTTCATTTCTTATAATGCTGCTACTTAACTTAGATCTTTGAATTTGTACTTATTTAAATATATATATTTTTACTAGATAATGTTCTTTATTTTGTCTGTATCGTTATTAAAGATTTGTTTTTACTGTCATATATACAGTATAACAGGTAGTTGCACTTGACAATGAAATACGCTCAGCTCTCCTCTCCTAAATATCAAAAAACTATACATACTAACAGACATATGAGGTAAAAACATTTGATGCATGATAAAACTAAATTGCACAAGACAACTGGATGTTTAAAGGGATTAAACTAAACAAGTTCAATTAAAATCATCCATTCTTTGCTTGACAGTGTCAATGTGTAATGTAACGGGACTAATAAAGGAATTCTGATTCTGATTTTCCAGACTTGGCCCCGGATAGAGTGATCCGCATCGTGGCGTCCCATTCGTCATCCTCTTCCTCTGCTTAGCCAAGCGTCCACGTCGCCAAGCTCCAGTCCTCCGTCTCTCCTTCCTCCTCCTACACTGAAACTGGCAAACTTTTCTTTCACACTTTTGTCTTCTCTCCCTCTCTGTCGTCTTCCTCCGTCTTTTATTCCCTCCCTGACTGTGAGCGGGCCATGGCGTCTAAACTGAACCCCAACGTCCTGTACGTGGCGGAGCCCGGCGAGCCGCTGGGGTCGCCGCAGGCCGACTCTGAGCGGACCCACATTGTAAGTCAGAGCTTTGGCGCTACCATGCAAAGTAAGGCTGCTGCTGGGGAGAGTGTCAACACTGCAGGTTTACTTTATTTGTGCACAAAATGGGCACAGGTTTCAGATCTATATCCAGAAATGGTGGGCTGTCTATAGTGTTCCATTTCCTTTCTTAGAAACTGAAGAACTAGATTCAGAAAAATGCTTTTCGCTTGTAAAATTCACAGGTTTTGTACTATTTTTTTCAAGGAGTGACCACCATGCTAAGTAGGGCTGCAGTTTGGGAAGGTATCACAATTCTCTCTTAAAAAAACAGCACAGGTTTACTTTATTTGTGCACATAATGGGCACATGTTGCACTGCTATGTCCAGAAATGGTGTGCACTTATGTGTCACATTTCCTTTCCAAGAAACTGAAGAACTAGAATCATAAATGGCTTCTTTCTTGATACATTTACAGCTTTTGTTGTAGCTAAAAATGTGACCTGCAGCATTCAAAAACCTACATTTTTGGGGTAATTTCACAACTTTCCAACATCAGAAATCCAAATCTTCCACACATATGACCCAACTTGTAAAAAAACATCAATGTTTTTCTTTTGATTTCTCGCCTAGAGCTGTGCAAGACTGGTTTTTCAGTCCTGCGCCTGCATGTTCATACATATAAGCTCAACTTAACTCGTACAGCCCTTTCTATTTCAGCTGCAAAAACAGCTCTACATATTTAGAAATAAGTCCCATTTGAATTACAAAAGACACCCTTATCTTGAGCCACATCTACATCTACAACAATTACTGTCAGATTCAAACGTTCTCAGCACAGGAAGATGAATCAGCCACATGTTCACACCTCGATCATCGGAGGGAACCAATCAAGGTCAAACATTCAGCAGGACTGAGTGAGACGACATTTGTGAACCAGCATGTTGGTCAAAGAGTCTTAAGTGGTTTTTCTGTGTTTCTACTCCTCCTATTTTCTTATCCAGAGTGATTTATGAGGAAAAGAACAGGTGCAAACTGTCTGAGAGGACATGGGAAGTCTAAATTAGGGATTTGACTTCCACCGAGGACACAGAGGTCATGTCCTTGGTATCATTTGGGGGAAATATGTCGACCTAAGGTGTGGTTGCATTGTCTGGATTTAAAGTTAGACTTAAATAATACACAAATAATAAGGATAATTTAACAGTGAACCTCATTTATCTTTGGTTTAATTAGGGAGCAATCTGAGGAACAGCTTTTAGACCTTCAAACAGAACTGACAGAGAATAAATATGCAAAAAAACGATATAATAAATACAGTATATAGATAAAATAAAGTCTTGACTGCTTTTGAACTAGTTTTATTGACTCACCAGCAAATGTGCCACGATAAAGTTGACCCAATTGGTGCCAGTAATCAATTATATGGTAGTGCTTTGATGGAAAGGCAGTTGAAAATCATTAAATAATACACTTTACTTGGTAGCAGATTGCTAAACAGATGTAAATATGTCAAAACACACCCCATAAAGCAAATCACATGCAGTGTTAACATGGAGATTATGCAGAAAGTCCTCTCACAAGAGTCCTCTGTGGTAAAGACCTCAAAATGTATTACATTAGTGCTTTAAATAGCTCCAGATTAATTCAACCTGACACGTATTTTAATCAAGATTCCTTTTTTTAACCTCCTCTGCCAGGCTGGAGAAGCTGGAGAAGAGTCATCCGACAGCGACGGGGAACAAGAGGAGACGTCGCACAAGTTGATCCGCAAAGTGTCGACCTCGGGACAGATAAGGGCAAAGGTAGGAAAAGATGATGTGAACGTGTGTGTGTGTGTGGGTGGTGTAAGACTCTCTGCGGTGTAGTTATATTGGCGTTACCCAAGAAGTGTCTGGATTTATCTGGTAGTATATGTTGGTTTTCAGCTTATTTTTACACTTTTTGAGAGATAAAACTAAAATATGATCCATGATAAAACGAGATGTAAAAAGCAACATTAGCAAACCCCAGAGATAACGTCTTTATGGTCATGGAAGTGCTCTTAACTCAGTGATGGAAAGTCTGGTAATATTTCATCAGCTTCCTTCAGCTGCTCATTTATTCAAGAGGTAATATGCGTGTGGATTTGAAGCCATTTTAAGACTTCCGCCTATATGTGAAACTTACAGTCGGCCCTTCCGTTCACTTGTTAAAGATGATTTACTTCCTGCCCTCGATCAACCCGCTGAAGGATCTGTCGCTCTCTGTAGTTCCCTTATCAGCACTTTTATCAGACCTTTATCTGATCCGAAGTGTCTGCTGAGGTCAGCTGACGTTTTTCTCAGGCCTTCCCCACTTCCTGGCCGCCTCTCTTTCCTCTCTTACCACCGCTGTGACGACAAGTGCTGTTCAAACCTATGGTGGGCGATAACAGCAGCAGCTTTCTCTCTTTTAGGACTTCTGATAGCTGCTTATTGCCCTCTAGACGGTGTTTTACAGGAAGATATTGATGGTTTGATATTAGCCTCTTACTGGCAAACACACACACACACACACACACACACACACACACACACACACACACACACACACACGTAATTAATTATTGATGGTCTTTCATCTGCAATGAGAAAAGCATTACTTTTCAATACAAACACACAGATGACAACTCTCATAATTATTATCGTGTGTGTGTGTGTGTGTGTGTGTGTGTGTGTGTGTGTGTGTGTGAGAAAATCATTATCCATTACCCCCATTGACCGTCTACTGTAAGTCGTGCGGCGATCAATGGGAAACAGAGGATACCCGGCAACCCCCTGTCGTCATGGGGATGGCATCCCATAATGCCACGGTTGTTCCTGGAGCTGATAATGGTATTGCATATCAGTCTGGTATTGATCAGCTAATCTCATCCGACTCTCCGCTGTACTGTGGTGACGAGGGGCGATGTGCACGCCCATATATGGGCAGAGGAACTCTACAAAGCATTGCCATGGTTTTAGGGTCTCGGAACAGGAAGTGGTTCATAGGTCAAAGCCCCGACCACATAGTCATTTATTTTTAACTAGTTTTTGAGCCACCTGTTTGGTTTATTCTGTGCTAGTATTTAGAAATTCGAGTGAATTGTGAGTGAATTTATTTTCTCCAAAACAATTATGATAAAATATATATATACATTTTAATAATGTAGACTATACTATCAGATATTTTCAAGAAGCTAGTTCCAAAATATTTGTATCTAATCATTTTTATTATAAAGAAGTGATAAAATTGGGTAAAAAACCCCACTTTTAATGAAAAGGGGATCCATATATTATAAAACATTCAAAATAAAGCCAAACATTTTTTTATATTGTAATACATTGTTGTAAACCACTAAAATATTTCCCCAAAATATGCAGATGTTGCTACAAATAACCAGAACATTAGTGACATATGTGTGCGTTTGGATTTCTCAGGCCTTATTTTATTTATGTAACGTATGTGGGGACGGATATCATGACAAGTTAAAGTGACTTCTGTAAATCTCACATATGTTCAGTGAAATGCTGTCATCATGCAGCTGCTTTCCTATTGGCTGAAAGATCCTGCGGCTACAATATTTGATTTGCCATCTGTCAATCAAGTTTGACATCGCTATGATTAGTGCTGTGTGTTTATCCTACTGTGTGTGTGTGTGTGTGTGTATCGCATGGTGTGTACCTACAGTCATGTGATTTAGATTAAGCTAGTCACTGACTTCCGGATTACCCTGTAGAGACAACAATGGCCTGAGCGGATTAGTGTGTTTGTGTATCCCGTTGTTTGTTTGGGTTCATGGTTCACAAAGAGAGGTGTAGTTTAGGTTTTTATCTTTTGTGTGTGTGCTGCTTAACAGCCTCTTATTCCGCCTGTCATGCGTCGTCGTAAGTTGTCCCCCGCCTGTTGCCGTACATGATGTTGTGGCAGTCTATTATTGAGAAGGTGCTAATTCCTATCAACTGTGACGTGACATCCTGATACTACTGGGATTAATTCAGTCCCTCAGCCGTAAATCCCTGAATAATTATGCGTGTCATTTCCATGTCAATCTGGAAACATTTGTGTCGAATGTGATTAAATATCTTTGGGTATGAAAACAAGGGTTTTTTTACAGTAAGGGTACCAGCAGAGGCTCTCTGAAGCAGGTAATTATTTTAGAAATGACCATAAAAGCCATGATTTCATGATAATTTTGGTGGGTTTTGAATGGATGTCTTTCTACGCAAAGTCATGCAACTGCTCTTTGATTTTTGCTGTGTCATGTTTAGCTTTCAGGAATTGGCAGCGAGTGTGAGAGGCAAATGCTCACACCATAAATGTTTTGTAGCTGCTCTTTTATAGTCGGTAATCAAAGTGAATGTGACCTTGGAGATTTAATTGTCTGACTCTGTACACTTCAGCCGTTAGACTTTAAGACCGGATAGGTTTTAGTACTGATGCAGATTGATTTGTTGTATGCGTGTGTTCTTGTTTTGATGTCTTCTGTGTGAAGCATGTACATTTGTTGACCTGAGTTGTCAAAACAGGAATGACTTGTGTCTTTATTTTAATCACTAACCTGTTGAGTGAAAACCAAACTCAACCTTTTCTCTTAAAAGACATTTTCTAAAAGCTGCTCTGTTGCTTGTAAACCACAGAGTCCCCAGTCAAAGTCTTTTTTCATATCCTTTACTTTCGTACATTTCCTGTCTGCTTTGCAACTCCATTCTGATAAATATCATTGCAGTCAAAGGCACAGATCACCAAAAAACATTGATTTTCATGTAAAATAAAATTCTTTAAAGTTGTTCAAATGCCTTTTAAAGTACAACAGATAAACACCTGATGGTTTCAGAGCAGCATTTTAAGTGTTGATGTTCTCAGATCACATAAAAATAGGGAAGTCAGTTTCTAATTTCAGTTTTTCAAACCGTTTCTAATCAAATATTTACCTCTTCTAAGAAGTGAGAGTGCAAAATATCACTTACTGTAATAGGTTGGCTTGATATTAATAGACTGCACACATCCTGTTCTCTATGTCTGTTCATTATGATAGTTTTAATATTTGGGTGTGGGTCCTTCTAAAGGTTAGAAGGAAAAGTGTGTTTTTTGTTCCTATTGCCTTAAACACAAACGACATCAGCCTCACAGCTAATCAATAGCACACATTAAAATACGGTTATATGATGCTTTATTGTAGAAGGACAAAGCACAGTTCCTAGTTTCACTATATCAATACAATGACGCATCATTTCTGGAAAATTAGACATGTTTTGAGCATAATTGTTTACTGCATTTATTTTAGGACTAATACTTAGCATCAATTAGCATCCTAATAGCTTGTCCATGTTACATGTATGACCATGTATGGACTATCAGCTGAGTTGTTTAAAAGAACAAAGCAGGAACTGTTTACTTTGTCACGCTAAAAAAAACATGCTACGTCACATTAGCTTATATCGATCAATTCAAAGCTATTCATGCGTAGCTTGCTAAATACTAAAGCAGGCTAGCTAACTGCTAACACGACGGCAAGGTAGTCAGTCACACTACAGTTTCTTTCATTAATCTCTGTACTGTGTTTACTCCACACTTTTATTAGTATTGTATATCATTTGATCCAATGAAAAGTTATTTAAGAAGGGCCAAGCTAGAGTTAGCAGCTAGCTGAGAACAAGCTAATGAGCTAACTTACAACAGAAGTGGATGGAAAGGAGAGGAGGAAGAAAGCTTAGTGAGAGACAATTTAAAGTGACCATTTCTCTATTGTTGAGCAGTTAGACCGCTAATAAGCTAGACAGCTTCCTATTTTAAGTCTTTCTGGCTAACCAAGTGTCAAAGTTCACCAGATCTAACCCTTGCTGTTTAAAGGCTGGAATGACTCAGCATTTTTTTTATGTACAGGGGATTCTATTTGATGATTGACGGCTAAAAACATGTTTTACTATAGTATTTGCGTGACCTTTGACCTCCTCTTATTGTGTTACTGTATTTCCTTTCCACCTGAAGTCTGAGTTACTTTTATTTTGTCTTCCTCTGTTTTCTCATCCTCCTCTTCATCCTCCACCTCCTGTTTGCCTTGCTCTCATTTAACCGCGTGGAAAAAATAAAGAAGGCACAGGAAGAGAATGAGGCGGAAGAGCAAACAGCTCCTGTGAATTGTGTGTGTGATTGGGGTGTGTGTGTGTGTGTGGCTTCGAGTAGGTCGATCACGCAAGCTGTAAGGGACGTACACATAACAAACAAACACACACACAGAAAAGGGAAGTCCCTTCATCATGTTTCTTTTCTATGTCTTCCATGTATTTCCGTCTTTCATTCTGCTCTGTGTTTGCCCTGTCCTATTTAATTATGTTCTTTAGATGTAATGTTTGTTTATTTCTCACCAGGACTCTCTCATAAGACTTGTTTCTCCCAGTGCAAAATCATTCAAAAATAAACAAAAGCAAGTTATTATCTAACCCACTCGACGTCTTTGTCCTATTTCCGTTTCATTATTGGAACATCTGCACCTCTTTTCTTCTAAAATAGCAGATTAGATTATATAAGCACTTCGTATTTCTGGCTGTTTTCGAGTGGTGACCAACAGGTAACAACACTTCTTTTATTCCCATTACTGTGGATTTCCTACACGGTACTTTGGAAGCAAACCCACTCTATATTTGTTCTTTTTTATCTGCATCTCACTCCCAGTGCAGAAATCTGTGTGGGTGTTCACTGCAATGGAGATGAGGACGTGTGTGTGTGTGTGTGTGTGTGTGTGTGTGTGTGTGTGTGTGTGTGTGTGTGTGTGTGTGTGTGTGTGTGTGTGTGTGTGTGTGTGTGTGTGTGTGTGTGTGTGTGTGTGTGTGTGTGTGTGTGTGTGTGTGTGTGTGTGTGTGTGGGACGTCAAACTAAAATGGCTTGAGGAGAGTGCGTGCGTGTGTGTGTGTGTGTGTGTGTGTGTGTGTGGGACGTCAAACTAAAATGGCTTGAGGAGAGTGCATGAGTGTGTGGGATGGCTAGTGTTGTGTGTGTGTGTGTGTGTGTGTGTGTGTGTGTGTGTGTGTGTGTGTGTGTGTGTGTGTGTGTGTGTGCTTTGATTTATGCCCTTGGCTTGATGTGATACAGCTGCATGGTGTGTGGGTCAATACAGAGAGAGAGAGAGAGAGAGAGACACAAAAGGGAGAAAATTAGTAAGTGGAAGATGGAGAGAGATGGAGGCAGAGTGGAAAGTAGCAGAGAGGCAGATCCAGAGTCAGTTATATAAGCAGCGGGCTTTAATACCCATATTTACTGCACAACAGGTTGGCTGTAGAGGAGGCGGCCTGGCTATTTAAGACGTGGTGTTCAGTCGCTTGTACAAAAATTGCATAAAACGCATTGTAACCTCAGAGTGGAACAAAGAAAGGCGAGACAACATTTGCAAAGCCACTTTTAATTCTATTTTTGATTGTTTATTTATTTATTTGTTGATTTATTTCAAGGGGATTCCTTTTAAATGATTACATTTATTAATATGATTGTATTTTTGGGGTCAAAGGTTACTGGGATCTGACTGGGCGTAAGTCGAGATTTCAGTGCTAATTTTGACAATTTCGCTAAAATGTTTGATAGGTTAAAATGTGACCTCATGCAACGACAAACCCCTGGGCCTCCCTCCCCTGTCACAATTTCAAAGTCTCCTTTAACACATGTTTACTTTACACAAATCAGAAGTCTAATATAGCTTCTTGTATTTTATAGGTAATCTATGGTAAAGCAGCTAACTTGTAATGATCCAAAACGGACACAGTGTGCAGTATTGATTTGCTGTAATGAAATGACTCCACATCGGCTGTTAATCATACTTGACTAGTGTATACAGACACACACACACACACACACGGTCTAAATGCTGAGTGGGTCCCTCACCGACTGGTGTTTGTTAACTGGAGCCGTCCTCCTCCGCTCTCCATTGATCTGACCTCCCGTTCCCCCGGGACTTCAGACCGTCAAACAAGGGGACTCAGTTTTTACAGTCAAAGGAAGCAGGAAGTCCTTTAAGAACTCTCCACTTTATATTCAAGGAAAGATGGAAGCTGCTAAAAAAAAAAGCTCTGAATTAAAGAGAGAGATCTGGGAGAAAAACATTGATTTAGATTCTCAGAAATTCTCTCAAAAAGGGTCTCCTTGAACCAAAATAAGAAACTGAAGTCCTTGAGCAAAAATCTCTTAAATATTTCATGTTTTCTTTGAATTTGGAGATGAGGAACATTTTTCTATTTTATGCATATCTTTTTATGGAAGAGAACTAAAATATAGTTCAATTTAGGTTGATTCTTTGCTTTTACCTAGAAAATAAAATGAAAAAACAGCTTTTTTTAACCTAAATGTTGCACATTTCTGTAAAATTGTGATCAATTAAAAATGGTTTATGTACTTATATATATAAAAATAGTGCATTTTGTCTATCTGGGTTGAGGAGTTTATCAAAAATCGTTACATTTAACTCCCTCGTCCCTTTTTGAGACCTTGGGGAGTTATTTTTAAAGAAGAGAAAACCACACTTTCACTTCCTCTTCCTGTTGTCCTGTTTTCAGTTTTCAAACTCTTTCAAAATACAGAAACTGGGGCATAATCCAATTTAAGCTAAGCTAATGTAGCTAACTGCAGCTACTTGCAGGGTAACCAAACTAGCTTCCCAGTACACAGTTATAGCTTAGGTCACCTTTTGTGCAATTGAGTGCAAATGTATTGATTGTGTGATGTCCTTTCTATCTAATCAAAGTAGAATAAAGGTTAAGTATAAAAAGTTGTTCATTATGAGACAAATATCAAATTATAGAACCACAAACCATTGCAGGAAATATCTAATCCATTGTTAATAGTTAGCTGTGAACATGCTAACTGTGTTTTGGATTTGTTCCAGAAAGTTTTCACTTCTAACGGCTGATCTGTATGTCTCAACATCATGTTAAGTCTCACTTTGAAGAACCTCAAAGCTCCATCATTCCTCTCAGACTCACCATGTTGAAACGTGAACATCACACTGATTAATATCAGCAGCAGGGAGGGGGCTGACTTTAGCTGAGTCGCCTTCACATCCTGCTATTGATCCCGCTCCCTCCCTCCATCACTCCTGCTGTTCCTCTCCTTTCTCTTCCCGTCTGTCTGCTCCCTCTCCTGTCATTCCTCCTCCTGCTGAGGCCGCACAGTCTGAAAGGCCTCCGTCTGCAAAGGCTATTAAGGAAAAAGTGTGTGTGTGTGGTTCAGTGTGTGTGTGAGACAAAGTTGATGAGTTATCTGCAGCGGCTGTGTCTGACATAGTAGCACGTGCTTTGGAAATGTGCTAATGATGAGACAACTCTGTGTGTGTGTGTGTGTGTGTGTGTGTGTGTGTGTAGTCACTAATGAACTAATGTGCGCTCTCAATCAGTAACAGCTGTTTGTGTGTTTGTGTCATCACTAATGAGCGAACACGTTGCAGTCTTGACAGGTGTGCGGCTGAGAGTGTGTGTGTAGAGCTGCTAATGTGCCAAAGTGTGTTATCAGTCAGTGAAGTGTGTGTGTGTGTGTGTGTGTGTGTGTGTGTGTGTGTGTGTGTGTGTGTGTGTGTGTGTGTGTGTGTGTGTGTGTGTGTGTGTGTGTGTGTGTGTGTGTGTGTGTGTGTGTGTGTGTGTGTGTGTGTGTGTGTGTGTGTGTGTGTGTGTGTACAGGCATGTACTATTCATCACTTCCCTGTCTGTTATATGCTGGCTAATAGATTCACAACAGAGAGCGTACGTTCAGGTGTTTTGATCTGGAGCTGCTATGTTTTCCCAGCTATGATACTCAGTTTTTTAATAAACAGAAACTACATTTTCTTAATCTGTAAATGCTGTCAACATTGTATCCCTCACACTTCTACAATTAAAGATACTAAATATACTATCAGGGATCATTTTTGTGACAAGGGAGCAGATATCCCCCCGTTGTTTTTTCAGCAGAATTTCTTTTTGGACTTAAGAAAACTTGGAGATTTATAAAAAAATCACGTCATGTTGTTGCAGCCTGGAGGCAAAATGAGCACTATCAACTCGTTATCTTGACACACCAAGCTCCTATTTTTTGTATTTATTGGTAAAAGAACAAAAACAACCTAAATGTACAAAATTAAAATATGTTTTTTGTCAATTTTCTGGAAATCGAGGTTTCGGACCTGCAGATTTGCTGTCCCTATATTTGAGCTTTATTGCCTTTGTTGTAATACTAAGCTAAATATGCTCTGTTACACTTCCCTATATCTACTAACACCTCTACAGCACCGTTGACTTCTCCTCTTTTTGACTTTTACTGAGGTGTGAGCAGTCGCAAAACAAAGAAAACTACGTAAAATAAAAACGTGACGACGTCCTGATTCAAGAATAAGTACCACTTGACTTCCACGTCGTGCACGCTTAAGAAGTGTCTGTTAATAAGACACCACAACAGCTCCTCTGATGCTCTGCTGCTGTCACTGTGTTCAGTCTGTCATGGAACACACTCACACACACATCTTTCTATTTCCTTGTTTTTGTTTTTACCGCTCCGTACACTTAGTGTCTTTAACCCTGCGTATGTCCTCGTCTTTTTTTTTTGTACTCCTCGTAGGCCAAAAATAGACTCTTGTTTTTGTCAGCCCATTTTTTTTTTCTTGAAACCTCTTTAACAGGAAGCAAGAGACAGTCACCGCACACACTTGCGTCACAATTAACACACACACGCTTCCTTTGCAATGCTGCTGTCCTGTGATTAATGTTTCATTTTCTGATAGCTTTTTTTGAATGCACTTTGCAAAATTAGTTTTCCTTGAGTGTGTGTGTGTCCATGTGCTGTCACACACTCTGATTTCAAGTACCACATGAGGAGAAACAGTGACTCAGCAGTTTGAAAAAAACAACTGTTAATGACGTGTGTGTGTGTGTGTGTGTGTGTGTGTGTGACACAGAGAGCAGGCGATCATATGTTCGGTCCTTTTCACTCCGGCTCTTTTCACTGTTTGCACGTCGGCTACAATTACAGTAATTAGAATTATTATGGATGTTGCAGCTACTGTTGACCTGCTGTGTGGATGGACCTCTTTCCGAGCACAATGGGGCGCACAGGTGGCCCCGAGGCACAGCTCCCAGGCATTATTGTGGTTCCTGGTGCTTGATCATGTGAGGATACATTGACGTGTGAATTTGTTCCCCTAGATGTGTGTTTTTTGACCTTGTCGAGATACGATGTTTAAGTTAGACCGATGGTAAATGTTAGATGTGTGTCAGAAGACACCTCTCATGAACCTGTGTTGGCGTGTGTTTCACTTCCTGCTTGATGTATAGCGCGGGAGGGCTCCCCTATGTGTTTCCTTCTGCTGTTGACAGTCACACTTTTTTACATTTATTTGACACTTTTATCCCCCAAAATATAAACCTGCCTACAGGACTGATATGAGGTTAAGTATCCAAGCACATCTGATTAGTAGACATCCATTTCCTGCTTTATAATACTCATTATCTGCAAGTGGTTCTGACTTCCTGCTCTGATAACATTTCCTCCTTATTGCTAATGCTAACGCTGCTGCTATTTCTGTCTGAAAGCTATGTCGTATACTATGTTACAATGATATTTTACAACTAATTGAGTCATGATGTGCTATTTTGAATGCATATCCAAAAGGCCTCAGTTATGATTTGAAAGCTTTTGCCAAATTAGGCCATTTACTAGATTTGTGACTGCTACAGCACGCAAATATTAAGTGTCTAACCAGAACCGCGACCACACGCTGTAGCACAATCTATAACGGGAACCGTTTCCTCGCACCGAGACCTTTAATTACTTGTTGTTTTACTAAAATACTACAACAAATATGGAGACGTCTTGTATTTGGAATTTTTTTAAATACTTTTTAGGTGCAAAAATGCAGAAAAGAAGCTAAAAAAGTGTCAAATTATTTCATTAAGTGATCACTACCATAAGTGTATCTCTTTATTCATTTGTCATGAATGCTTCTTACCGAGTGTCCTGGGAGTTTACTCAGAGTACATTGGCAGCAGGTGAGTGAACTGGAAGTATGTGGACTTCCCTTCTAAAAAAACCCACCACATTTTATTTTTACACTGCTGTGTGTCATTATGAAAGTGAGAGACACAGATGAGTGGAGGTAAAACCGTCCACAGACACTAAGTGATGGACTGAGGGAGAACATCACTAAAAATGTGCTGCTATTTGTGTGTCTTTTACATCCTTTATGAACTCTTCTGCCCAGATTATGACTTATAAGAATAAAAGTGTACAAATAAACACTCCTAACAAATCAAAGGAGCTTTTCACTCTACCAAATGGTCTTCATCGGTGGATGGAGTTACTACTCGGACTTCCTTTTTGGACCAGAAAGTAGATTTTGCTCAAGGGTAAAGGTTTCATTTACTGTCTTTCTTTCCAAACAAAATTGGTTAAAAGTTTTAGGATGTTTGGAGTAGCGAACAGAGGACCTCGAGTTGGGTTCGTTTGTCAAACTACGACTAATAAGAAAGAACCGATAAAGTTTGCGAACAAGTTGATGTGAAGCGATGTGAAGCGATGTGTCGCTGCGGCAGGAGAAAATGTGAGCCGTGTGTTTGTTCTGAAGCTGCGTCGGCGTGAGCCTCGCTTGTGTTTAATCTCTTCCACTAAGTAGTTGGTGTCAGGGGGTAAATGCAGTTTCGGGGTGAACAGAGTCGTAAACTTTGTCTAGCTTTCTCCGGATTTCACCAGCCGCTCGATCAGTATAGGCAAATGTCTTTTTAAAATTAGACCGATTATCTAAATATAGATCATGTCTCAGTTTCACTGACTCATCAAGCAAGCGTAGTAATCCCCTGATCACAAGGGAAATCACTTTTTTCATTCATTAACAAACGTAGGATTTTTCCATTCGTGCTGCTGAAGAGTTTAGCTTAAAGCTGAATCGATCATTTATTGACTAATTACACAATAAATCAACTTTCAAAACAGCCTGCTCGTCAAGCTTCTGTCAAACTGTTTCAACTACCACCTTCTCAACCTTTATATCATAGTAACTTGGAAATGTGGTGCTTATTTTGACTAGTATTGGACATAAGCTGATCATCACCTA
This sequence comes from Eleginops maclovinus, assembly GCF_036324505.1. Taxonomy (NCBI): domain Eukaryota; kingdom Metazoa; phylum Chordata; class Actinopteri; order Perciformes; family Eleginopidae; genus Eleginops; species Eleginops maclovinus. The sequence continues at coordinate 3,333,670 of NC_086362.1, forward strand.
TGGTTTTAAGAAATTGGACGGAAAATCGGATGAATGAAAGTCTTTGCGGCGGACAGTCCTATTCTGTACTGTCACATCTACTCTTGGCATTTGGCTTCCTGACTTCCTGCTGGCGTCCAACACTTTGATTTCCTTCAAGCAAAATCTGTCACATCAACAGCTTCTCCATTAGTGAGATTTGGACACTCTTTGGGACTCGAGTGGATGAGTTTGGCAGACCTTATCGCACACGGACCTTGACTCTGCATTTTGTTCCAACTCCCTGTTGCATGTACTTCAATAACGAGTTGCGGGAATGAGTTCTGAAGCGGGAAATGAGTCAGCTTTTTTCAGTCTAGTTCACTCGTCTTAGCGTCAATGTTTTTTATGAATGGTTGCATGCCTTGAATCAAGTCTGTGGTTAACGCTTAAGAGAGGTTCACTCTTACCCTTTGACATAGATGTTGCTGGCCGGTGTCTAAATGAGACGACTCAACACCATCATGCCACACATTAGCCACTTTTAGCTTAGCATAGGTGACTTCCAGCCATGCGGCCTTAATGTAGTTTGTATTTAGCCTAGCATTTTTGCATTTTCTGTGTTAATATGTGGAGACTATCCTGCTAAACAAAACATGCAAGTGTCATAAAGGTGTGATTGCTCGTTCAAGAGGTTTTAGCAGAGCGCGCCCTTGCGATGCTAACTCCAAAAGTACGTCCTCACTGCACCCTGTTGCATATACTTCAATAACGTGGTGCAGGAAGGAGTTCTTAAGCAGGAAATGAGTCCTCACTGTACCCCTGAACCGTCTTAGTGTCACTTGACTGGCTCCACCAGGATTGGAACGAGGCCTCCCCCCCCTTAACTCGGGCCAAGGACACAACTGGCACAAAAAGAGGCGGACAAGACGATTTATAATCATATTAGGAAGGAGCGCTTGGCCAGCCCGAAGTTGCCCCAATGCCAACGCTCTCCATTTTCATCCCTACCTCGCCCCCTGACTCTGCCTTTTGCCCCCCCTTGCTTCCTCGTCTGCCGCTCTCTGCCTCCTGAGTCATCGAGCTTAAAGCCGAGCCAGACACTGAATCATATTAGAGGTACTGGCAAGTTATCAGAAAGACAAACAAATATACCCACCGGTCTTTTTGCAGCTTCCTCAATCTGGGTAATGAGGCCCCAACACACTACTTCAAATGCATGCACACGCACACAATCCCACCCACCCCGCCCTCTGACACACACCCGAAACGCTTCTCGCAAACAAACACGACACAAAAGGTCTTTACAAGGAAAAGAAACTGATGTTTGCAAAAAAGAAAAAAGCCACATCCTTAGAAACGCAGAGCGGGGCCGGGGTGGGGGTGTTAGGGTACTGTTTTATAAACAAAGAGCCGATCGAATATCGCCGTAAACAATGAGAGAAGAAGAAGTGCGGGTGGGTGAGAGAGAGTGAGAGAGAGAGAGAAAGAGAGAAAGAAGAAGAATTGAGGATTGGGAAGTGAGTGTGTGAAACGTAAGGTGTCAGTTTATTGGGCGTAATAGAGAGAGGGGGAGTGCTGTTTAAGATGACCTCGTTTGTGTGTATGTGTGTGTGTGTGTGTGTGTGTGTGTGTGTGTGTGTGGTCAGAAATGGTCAAACAGGATTGTCTGCTGGTGTTTCATTTTCAACCCCAAAAGAAAGAACTGTCCTACATTTCTTTAATGCGTGTCAAAACACACACACACACACACACACACACACACACACACACACACACACACACACACACACACACACACACACACACACACACACACACACCTAGCTTACTGGAAGAGCTCTGTGGTAAATCTTCTTTGCATGAAAGAAGAATAAATTGCATCTGGGGAATCCGGCCTGCATGTGGCTTCCTGAGTGTGTATGCACTAAGCGTGTGCAGCACGTGTGTGCACGCATGTAAATGCCAAAATGATTTACCCCAGACGCTTGTACAGTGTATAAATAGCAGCATAGCACACAGTGTGTACAACAAAGCGCTGTCACGGTGATCACTAACGAGGACAGGAGCAGCTCTGTGTGTTCCCGTCCATTCAATTAGACAAAATGTGACAAAATCAAGGTTGTCTTTCTTCATTAAAGTGAAACGCCGGAGCAGGAATCATCGTTTTATTGTCAGTCACCTAGCAACAAGTGTTGTCACGACTCGGAAATGATTTCTGCTCACCTGAGGCTAACAAAATTGTGCATTGAGCTGCATTATGGGAAATGTTGGATTCATTTTCTGTGTGGAAAGATGGGATTGTTTGGCCTCGGGTACTTTGATTTTGACCAAAGCGTAATTGTTTTTCCGTATTTTTCTCGGACTGCCTGTGCCGTTTTCAATCTCTGTCTGAAACCAGAGCCCAGTCTGCTCTGATTGGTTAGCTCTGTTGTGATCGGTCAACCACTTAGAGATGTCCCACCCCTCAGGCAGTCACGTACAATGTCACTATGTTCCTGAAGTAAACAAAGGAGTCCGAAGGAGGCGTTTCAGTCAGGGGAGTGTGTGGGAGAGAAATTCCCTCTGGAGGCCACATTTTTCAGCCTTTGCAGACCATTTACATGCACTAAAACCTATAGAACACACTACAGGGAAGGGAAAACTCCCCCCAAAAAGCCTCATAGGGCCTCTTTAAATGGACTTAAATGGACTGTTCAATAAAGATCTCAAGTAGATTTTAGGAAAAGGAATCATGATATTTTCTCGTAAACATGCATCAACAATTTCCCTCTCCCACCTGTAGCCTTATAAGTCTGCAGAAGTGTGTGTTTGCACTTCCTCCTATCATACATTAATATGTCACGGATCAGAGCATGCAGTGTTTAGTTCAGCAGTGTTTTTGCAGAAGAAAAAGCATGCACAAGATGAGATCATGATTTAAATTCCCCCACATGTGTGTGTGTGTGCAGCAGTGTGTAGCTGGAGCGCAGGATTCCCTTCAGTCTGACGGGTAGATGGAGTGCTCACACACACACACACACACACACACACACAACTTTGTCATGCTTTCTGCACAGGCAGCTAACCACTCAGTGAACTCCTTTGTAGAAAGTCTATTTTTGTCATGTCTATGTTTGGGAAAGCCGGCTTATTCTAGAAACAGGCTGTAACTGTATATGGTAAATCCCCAACCGTCCTTTGTCTTTGTTTACGCATCAAGTTCGCTTTCTTCCTACTTCTCCCTTTCATCATACCTTCCTGTTTTCGTCAACATTCAGTAAAGTTGTCCATTTGTTCTTTCTATCTTAAGTTCTTCTTCTTTTAGTTCTGTTTTTTTGCTTGCAGAATTCTGTCAGTGTGAGTGTGCCGGCATGCTGTGTGGCAATCTGTTGCCCGTCATATTACCCGGGAACACACACTCACATTCGAAGACGCAGGGATACGTACTTTAAGTTGGCACAAACACACGCACACATGCAGACGCCCACCCGTTATACAAGAGGGAAGAAATCATGTCTGCACCACACTGAGGCAAACTTCCACACACCATCTGCCTTTTAGTTTACCTGTTTGTCTTCAACACATCTTTTACTTTACCTCCTAAAGTAAGCAGCAGCATTAGTGGAAGATAAGGAAACACTTTTGGGTTTTTGATAAGGCACTGTTTGTTTTACAGAGACGGAATTTCCCACTTTTTCACGTCATCTTGTCAAGTTTGTGATCAGGGCTTTAAAACACTCTGATGAAGTAGATGAAATCAGTTGATAGTGACTTTTTATTAATTTGTTCCACTCTTTGGAAAATTCCCATGCAAGTTTTAAGACCTCCTTTCCAACACTGAGATCAGAAATGCAAAGAATAAAATATATATAATATATTTATGTTTAAATGAATATGATTTAATATACAATATAATAAGTCAATGTTAAATTTGATATAATTTAATATATCATAAAATAAATAAATGTTTTCAAATAATATCATTTTATAAATAATATTATAACTAAATATTAAATTCATATATAATAAGTGTCTCATAAATTCGCCAACATTCAAAGCACTTTAAATATCATATATTTAATATCAGGGAAGAAATGAATAAAATCAGAGACATTTTGATGAAAAGGGACTGCATTTCTTTTACTTTGTAACCTGATTTAACTTGCTTGAAGTATTTCATCTAAACCTTGATCAACCTCGTCCTCACAAGAGGGCACCTTTTATTACAACCTAATTATCTGTGTGTGTGTGTGTGTGTGTCTATCAATACATATAGTGTAAAATCTCCTGACTACACATTGTCCCTTTATGCTGCAGTCCTGAAACTCTGCTCAAACATCCAACAAAAAGCACATCTTGATTGGAATATTTTCCCTTTTTCGTGCAAAGACAATCTGACTAATCACCTCTTAGTTCAGCACAACTGGCATCATTTCCTTCTGTGGTTACACAACACATTTCTAGGGTATATGATGAGACCACAAAGAGCTGATGAGACTATATAAGACCATTCTGTAACACACACACACACACACACACCCACACACTCTTTAGCCTTTCTACACCTCCACCATCAGAGCACATGCTGAGGAGGAAGGAGGAAGTCAGGAGTTAAATATTCATGTCAACAAAGGGTGGACTCTAACAGAGAGGCCGTATTCTCACAGTCAAGTGTCCGACAGCTGTTTATTTCTCCCTTTATGAAAATACTCCAAACCAGAATTCCTCTTGCGGCTACAAGAATCCAGACACACACATTACACATGCAATAAAAGCAGCCACGTGCACGCTCACCGGGACATATTTAGAGCCTACTCGGGGATATGGAGTCTAAATTTAGGAGGTCATTTTGTTAAACAAATAGAGCATCAGCGCGTTGGAAGATTGTCAAAACACGCCGGCCATGTGTTTCCGTCAGCCAGCGTGTTTATGCGTGTGGATTTATCTCCTCGCGGACGCTCGCAGGTTGTTTTAACTTTGTGCATTTTGTGTAAACACCCAAAAACGGACGGAGAGGAGGAAAAGGTGAGGTTAGAATAAGGAGGAGAGGAGTTTCATTACCCTGAGAGGCAACATACTTGAGCATGAACACACATGCATTGAGTCACAGAGCAGCGACTCTGCTTGTGCAAGTCCCCACAGTGCAGAGTTTCAACACTGTGCAGAGTTTAACCCTAGTTTACCAGCTCAAAGTTCACTCTTTCATTATTCTTCTGCCTTGTTTGTTAAAGTTAAAACAATACTGAGTGAACAAGGTCCAGTATTAGGATTTAAAAGCTTTGTAATGAAAGTCTTACCTTGATTTCTTGGCTTTACTTGAAGCTTAATTGTGCATTTTTAAAGGCAATGTAGCTTTAAACTGTGAATTTAAACAGATTTTTCACATAAAAACATGCTTAAAATGTCTTATGTGAAGTTTTAACCTCTGTTTTTATTGTGTTTGGATTTAATGAGGTTGCTGCTGCTTCTTCTGTAAACAAGTACAACATATCCTGGTCAAGTGACTCATGGTTATATCAAAAATCAAGGTTATAAACTAGTATAGCTCTTGGATGCAGTAACTGTTATACAACATATATATTTAAGTATTTTTAAACTTAATTGTTTGTAAAAATTAAACATATATTAAACTCAGATGACAAAATAACTTCTAATTAAATCCATTTTATATGAATCTAGACCCCCTTCCAAAGCAAAATGCATGTTAAAGAGGACATAATGCTCATTTTCAGTTTTAGAGAAACGCCCTCTGCTGAGATTTTAGCCTTTGCAGACCATTTACATGCACACAAACCTACATAACACACTACAGGAAAGGGAGTACCCCAAAGAGCATACTAAGGCCTGTTAATATGCATGTTTTAAACCAATCCCGATGTTTTTGAGGCTTAAAAATTCATATTTTCAACCAGAGTGAGAGATCAGATGTCTATAAATTGCCAGAAGCTTGTCAAAGTCAAAACCTCGGAGCGGCACACCACCTCCGGTACGAAGTTCAGACGTCTGATGGAGACTCTAATCCTGGAGGTCAAGCCGTTTAGAGCAGCAGATGAATTTTAGCGGGGAGGAAGCAGATTACTAGACAACACGGACGCCTGCCCCCGTTCATCACTTTACAGAACCTTCCGATAACGGGGACAGAGGACAGGGGTGGAGCGCGGGGTCACCTCCGCTCACTTTATCTCCCTTTGTATGTGACAAACAGCCCGCAGTCCTTATAGTGTGACACAAACTCAGAGCACAAAAGCCCTCAATAGAACACTTGCGTAATGCTGGAAAAGGTCACTGGTTAGACGCTGCGTTTTTATTAAAACTTGTATCTCATGTGATGAATGGATGAAATAAATGAAGAAACAAATCCAATTAAATATGAACACAGTGTTCCCTCTTTAATCTGTATGTACAACTGGTCAAATGTTGGCCTCATTACACGGCACACAACTGAACACTAATTGGAAAAAAAGGTCAATTTGGACCGTGTGAGTGGCACCATTGTAAAGGATTAACTTCACTATGTTAGCACTATGCTAACGCTGGTAACTTACCATGGGATTCACTTTGGCTAAATTATGATCATTTTTGTGGCTCTGGATGCAATTTGAGTGCATAAATAAAGTCATTCTTGCTTATTTTATGGACATAATGGATGTTTTTGTGGCCATTTATAGCATTTCTGTCAGGATATTTGGTGTTTTTCTGACCAATTGACTTTGAGCCACATTGGATTACACCCAGTTTCATCATTCCTAACTTTTGTCAGATGTACAAACAAAGTAAATGGACAAACGGCTTCTATGGTCTATATAGCAAAGGAAGAGAAACACACACTGTTTATGGAGGTAAAACGATGACAAAAAAAGAGGATAAATATTGATTCAGACTGAGGGTTGGATGACGACAGGAACGGGCGGACAGTATAGATGCAAAAAGATGAATAAAAAATCGACAGTAGGCGTTAGGAAGAGAGGGTTAAAAGACCGGGGAGCTGGAGGATGAAGAAAGGACAAATCACAGCAAAAAAGAAAAGGAGGAGGAAGGAAGAAGAGGTAACGATCCGGGTAGTAAACACATGGCCTGGGTGGAGGAGGTATGCGCGGAGGGATGAGATTGGAGAGTGGTATTGATCGGAGGCAAAGAATGAGACTTAATGAGGGAGAGACGGGAAGCAAAAGAGAAACGAGAAGACGGAGAGACATGGACTCAAGGAACTCTGCATTACCTCTACATAAACACACACATTTTACACCCAGTTCACCGTGTTTTGTGTAGTAAATCTCAAGACTACTACATGTCTATTAACCTTAAAGACATTGTTGGAGTATCTCTTTAACAGCCGTAATGATTGGTGGTCGGACAGAAATGCATCATTGCCACACACAGCTATCAGATATCCAGGCGGTTGAAAAGTCAGGAAATTTGAGCAAGAGGAATTGTGACATATCAAGCTGTAAATCTGTAAACTGAGCTGAAGGCTGCAGTCTGTTCATGCAGGAAGATGATACTCAAATGAAGCCTAGGAGTCATTTATAAGAAACATAAAGGGATCAATATCGGTTTTCTCCAGTTATGATTCATGGAAAATTTCGAGGAGGCTGCGGTGACTCTGCTCACTGATGTTAAAGGGGACATATCTTCAGCGTCATATTTGTATTTTTGAGTCTCTACTGGGACATGTCTCCTTGCTTTAATGTTCAAAAAGCTCTTTATTTTTCTCCTACTGCCTGTGCTGCTGATCCAGATCTATTTTAATGCAAAGTTGTATTTATTTACACCCCTCAAAAGTGGCATTTAAATGCAGAAACTTCACTAAAAGCAGTGAAAAAGTGCAAATATGGATCGATAGTGTGACAATTGTGACATATTATATGAGTTTAAATATACTTTATAGGTGTATATACAATAGACAGCATAAGTTAGACGTGTCTCTAAACAAAGATATTTAAATAACATGGGATACACCTAGAAAAAAAAAAGTGTGCTTTGATTGGTCAACCACTTAGAGATGTCCCGCCCCCTTAGCCTATCAGGTACAATGTGTTTGAGCGCTAGCCAATAGAAGCACGGGTGTTATATAGTGATGTCACAAGAGGTCCAACGTGCAATGGATTGAAGCACAATACGTCCCTTTAGGTTGATTAGCGTGTTAAAATCAACCTCTTATTGAGATTCAAACCCTCAAAGTTGAAGGAAATTAGCCCAAAAAAAATCATGATTAAAAGGAGCGAGCTGATTGGCTTAGGAGCGAAACGTTTCTGCACCCCGTTTGATTAACTTCTATACAGCCACGCATGTGAATTTAAGAGTATATCTTAGCCTGGTTCGGTTTCCTGAAAGCAGTTATGATCCGAACGACACTGGAGGGGGGATGAGTCGAGAGGGCAGGAAGAGCCCCCACAGGTTGCCGTGGAAATCACTCTCATCTCCCATGGCGACCGATGAACGATGGCACAGAGAACGAGAGAGGGTTTTATTTTAGCCTCCGTTTCTATCTGCTTACTGTGTGTGTGTTTCTATAGCTGTTGTGTGTGTGTGTGTGTGTGTGTGTGTGTGTGTGTGTGTGTGTGTGTGTGTGTGTGTGTGTGTGTGTGTGTGTGTGTGTGTGTGTGTGTGTGTGTGTGTGTGTGTGTGTGTGTGTGTGTGTGTGTGTGTGTGTGTGTGTGTTTTATAGCCAACGTGTGTGTGTGTGTGTGTGTCCTAAGCTGTGCTCCAAATTCTATTGCAAAGGGACATTTCTGACACACACACACACACACACACACACACACACACACACACACACATAACGTCACACAGATGTAGATTATTTAGTTTTAATGTATTTAAAATCATGTACTTTTCTCCCACATGTATTGGATCTTCAGATATATTATTAAAGTCAAACATGGTCCACACACACACACACACACACACACACACACACACACACACACACA
>NC_086362.1:3991059-4138515 GCF_036324505.1 Eleginops maclovinus
AACTCCAGAAAGATGACTTTTTAGTGCATCAGGTAATCAAGTAGCTCTTGTGTATGTATTATACCAAATCAATGAGTTGAATCCAATACTACTCGTACTACATTTCATTTGTACAGAAAGTGTGGGCACTCCTCATTGACAACTGTTCTTCACTTGAAGGCGGGTACTCTGTTGAAGTGTAAAACTATTGGATCTGCCCAGTGCCACTCTGGATTTGCCATAACCAATCGCTAACGTTTGGTCATGATGTATGCTCCTTCACCACTAACGGAGCGAGCTGCAAAATCAAACTTTTCCCGAACCCCGAGGGGAAGAGGGCCACAACATCATGGCCACCAACAAAACTCAGCAAAGATGGTTGTTGCTGCGGCTTTAACTTCTGGATATTCGGCAGCGTTGCCACAACGGCGCCGCCATTGCGGAACTACAACTCAAACTCGCGCACGACCTCAACGTCATAGTTCTCAGCCACTGCCTCTGTTCACTGATTGGACCGGTGAAGATCAGTGTTGGGTGTAATGCGTTTCAAAAGTAACAGAGTTACAGTAATGTATTACTTTTTGCTGTAACGCAGTAATATAACGCACTACTTCTGAAATGTTGGTAATATAATACCCGTTACGAATCTCAGTAACGCAGTTACAACACATTTTAACCCCTAAATGATGTGGTGTTTTGTTTCTAAGAATTCACAGAATTAACATCGCAAGACATTCCAACACCAGAGAAATAATTGTGCAGGTAGAATAGTTACTCAGTACGCATGTTTACTATTGGTTAAGAGGGCTGCAGAAACAGATTCGCTGCAGGCTCGGAGAAAAGAAAAGTAAAAGACAGGAGTGCTCGCAGGCCGAAGCAACAGAAGGTCACTTTCTCTGGGTCTGCTGCTTGAACCCCGAGAAGTTCAGAGACTCGTGGCAGAGTGTTGAGATCTGCAGCCTCTGTCAGCTGTGGAATCGCCGGCTTTTAGAAAGCTTGTCAGCAAAATCCCCGTTAACACACCAATGACAAGGTGAGCTAACGCTGACATAGAGACTCGTTCATATACAGCAGGTTACAGGGCCGTGCAGAGGCTCCACTAACATGTTATTAATAACACACAGAGACGTCATGTTACCGGTGTCGCATATTATTCAGCCCACTTAAACGGAGCATGAGTTTAATTTCTAGCTCTTTTCCTAATGTTCAGCATGTACTGTCAGATAGATAGATAGCTTTAATTAATGAGCTGCAAAAAACTACATTTTAGCATTTAAAGGCCTACTTTTGCGGTTAATTTGGTGAAAGTATACAGTAATAATATAACGGTAACTTATTACTTTAAAAAGACAGTAATAAGTAATATGTACTGTATTACATTTTGGAAGTAACTTGCCTATCACTGGTAAAGATTGGCTGGAGAAAACCCGCAAATATACCGAAAACCCAGACCTAGTACTGAAGGGAAATGAAAATTGAGCGGAAGTACATAGGAGGGCGGAGCCAGGCTAGCAAACTCCTGCTCTCTGTAGCACTTTCTCAGTGTCACCTGATGTGTGTTGAATCGTTGTACCTTTAATCTCAATGATTTATGTTGTGTCTTTTACTGGTATTCTATGTGCAATACATTTTCTGTGACGTTTCGACTGTGAAGCACTTTGAACTGCATTCATTGTGTGAAAGGGGCTTTACAAATAAAGACTTTATTATTATTATTTTAAGAATTTGATCAAAAATCCACATTTATTGTTACATGTGATACAATTTCCAACATTTGCATTTTGACAAAAATAAATGGCATTTATGCACAGTTTAATTTACCATCAAATATTTTCCAGGCTTCCATTTTTAATAAAGAGACTTTCGAGGGGTTACTTTGGGGTAACCTATTCATAAGGCTTTTTCTCAGACAGAAGTTATGTTAGCTTGAAAGGTAACCAGACCCCAAACCTCAAATGTTTATAAAGCTGCCAGTTAGTGCTATTATTAATTGATTATTTATTGGATGTTAGATTACTCTAACTCATTTTAATCGGCATATTTCTTCTCATCTGAACCCATTCAAAGGCTGATTTTCATTCAAGGCAGAGAGTTTGCTTGCAATTAGGTTACATGTATGACCAAAATCCAGCAGTTGTATAGTTTAAAGAAATAAATTAAATGGATCGCACACACATTCATCAAATGAATTTACGTTTTGTGTTTTAGAGCCTACACAGATGTGAGAGCAGTTAGAAGGCCTGGGAAGATTGATTGCCCGCCACCGTTCCTGCCATCACTTGCCAGTAAGTTGAAACAAAATGAAGCATGATTCTTATAAACTTGGATGGATTTACTGTTTATAGTCAACCTCCGGAGAGATGATAATATTCAGTAGCTCACTAAGACAAATAATGATGTTACGGTTGTCTTGTCTGGACTCTTGGAGTTGTCAGTTTCCTTATAGCACGGTCAGACCAAGCACACCGACAGTGAACAGCAGAGCTACAGGCGGAAAAAACAATGGATTAGGTTTTGTTTACACGCATTACATTTCCTGTTTTAAAATCTCCTAAGGTAAACGTCCCTATCTCTTTGGCTTACCTAGGCTCAGAGATTGCTGGATTGTAATGGCATGGCTGGTGATCACATTTGTGACATTGGCGTTAGCATTTCCCAGGTCTACAACACCACTTGTAAATCTTTGGATGGGTTTCCCGAGAGTCTCTGCAGCTGTGGGTCCAAGCAAAAGATATTAGATATTGTTTTTGAACATGACAAGATAGGTATGTATTATTTGTGATAGTTTCTGTGATAGTTGATCTTAGTTGACTGTGTGATGTGTGTATGTGTTCAGGCTTACTGCTGTCGTAAGTTCCATTGGAGATTCCGATTGCAGTTTGGAATGCTCTAGCAGTCTGGGCAGGTACAGTGGCAGAAAATGTGCACTGGATTTTTTTCCCAGCGATTTTTCCCTTCACGGAGTTCACCATCAGCTGCACAGCAAAGACAGAAAAAAAGATAGTTAGTTTTCAGTATTTGTATGCCATGCCAATGGTGATGTTTTAAATTAGAATTTGCTCTTTTATTGCCTGAGCTGTTGAAAAAGGGCTAGATGTTTGGCATATTATGCATACTGATTTAACCATTGCATTTGAACTGTATCTGTTCATTATTTGAACTAAAATAAAATGTCATTTAAGACATAAATAACAGCTTCAGACCACATCATTTGTGTCTTTGTACACAAAGTAGACAACAATGAGGTGGCTGGTCATGGGGGTGCCAAGCAGCTTTTATGAAGTCCAATTCATGCTGTTGGATTTGACTCACTGTTTTCTTAGTCAGAACGTCATTGTCGAGGACAGCTCCAATGAATTTAACAACACCGTTGTTGTTTGCACATACGTAGGTTGTGTCATTACCTCCCTATGGTGAAAAACAGAAAAGTTAACTTTAAAAAAAGAAGAGTTTAAACAAACTATTGAAGTAGCTGTGGGTTAGACTTCACGGTATTTATGTCTACAAGTGTGGAACATATCATGACATACCAGTGTGCTGTCGAGTGACAGGGTGGCAGCAATGTAGCCATCGGACTGTCCTGACAGTTCAAATTCAAAGTTTCTGCCGCTCATCTGCTTGGCAGACAGAAAAAAACATTCTCCACCTGTGGAGGGGTCGCAGCTCGGGGGCGCAGCGGCGCAGAGTTGCCCGGACCCGCAGTCTGTCCTGTTAATCGGTGTCTGCAAAGGATTGAGATATTTTTATCAGTGGGAGAAAAAATCCTACCTGAATGATTTTCAACGATGTATTCCACAACGCTCTAGTGTTTGTCTTACTAACCGTAAGTTCTGTCACTGTTGAGTTAGGTTTTAGTGGTGCAGCTGTTGTTACAGCTGGTGCAGCTGGTGCTGCAGTTGTTCCATTGGATGCAGCTGTTCCATTGGTTCCAGCTGTTCCATTTGGTGCAGCTGTTCCATTTGGTGCAGCTGTTCCATTTGGTGCAGCTGTTGTTACAGCTGGTGCAGTTGGTGCTGCAGTTGTTACAGCTGGTGCTGCAGTTGGTGCTGCAGTTGTTACAGCTGGTGCTGCAGTTGTTCCATTTGGTGCTGCAGTTGTTCCATTTGGTGCTGCAGTTGTTCCATTTGGTGCTGCAGTTGTTACAGCACCTTGTACGTAGGTGCCCGCAGACATCCAGGACAGCGTCACTAGCAGGGCAGTGAGGAGGACCAGTCTGTTGTCCATGGCTGGAGCAGGTGGAGTAAGGTGGTGATTCAGTATAATAATATGGTCAAAAATGTCATCTACAGTTGGATGTGTCGTTGCAAGTAAGCTAAGAAAAAGCAAGACTTTTTTTTTATAACAAATAAACATAACCCAAAAGTTCAGTTAGTCACAACAAGCTATTAGGGCTGGGCCATGAATCAAATATACTTGATGTACCTGTTCTACGTACGATAGATAAAATACATTTTTTGAAGCTGCAGGCATTATACTTGCGTATTGCTTCTATCCCATACCCCTGTCTACCTTTTCAAAGACACACACAGAAAATGTGATGCAGATACACTGGAGTGGTTGGGTGAGACCTGATCATGACTAACCCTTTGTCTAAATACAAAAATGATCAAACTGGTTTAATGAAAAAGGATCCCAACATACCGTGCTATATATTGTGTATCACGACATGGCCTAAAAATAAAATCTCAATGTCTAGGTCATATCGACCAGCCCTACTGCACTTTTCAGGGGTTGTTGAAGAGAACATGCGATAGGCTGGATGTAAATGAAATAAAAGCATATCGTTATGGAGACCCAACTTTATTAAACTACATTTATTGGAATATTAACTGTAAAGTTAACTGATAACAGTGAATGTAAAAGATAAGTAAATACAGATTTATCATAATATATTTAACTTGATATGACCTGAAATATATGATAATAACAAATGGCTCATAATGTCTTTAATTACTATACAAGTATTGCTCTTAATAATTCATTTTGATTATTTAAAGAACTGAAAATGTCATTTACAATGTTATTTTCCACTTCAAAAGACATCTAATTTAAAGTCAAATTAAATTACAAGCATTCCACAAAAAGTAACAGATATCAAAGTTCTGCATTCTTTAAGCCTACCTTCTTTTTTTTTTGGCACTTCCAACGATCAGTGAATTCAGGTGAAAAAGCAGAAGGGTGCTCGGTCCTTTGATCTTGTGTAGTGTAGTCTCAAGTAACAGATGGACCACTTGCACTTAAGGTGTTTTTATCAGGAACCCAGGTAAAGATGTGGGACCTATTCTTCAGTGTCCTTATATCTATTCGAAAAGGGGTTGGTACAATCCCAAATATCAGAGACTCTGACATAATGGAGGTTGTTCTAGGTGCAGCTGAGTATAAAAGAATAAAGTTATGACAGAAGTAGTAATGGAATGAAAGGCGTGGCAAGTTTCTATGCATGTCATTTAAACGCAAGGTGCAGTACAAGAGCAAAAGTAACAGCAGAATAATACAGATATAAAATACAAGTATTAAAGCTCCAGTTCCTTGGAAGATAGTTTCTGGCCTTTTCTGTCGTTTTGACAGCTTCAGTCCTTTATTTGTTTAATGAATTTATCCCTGCTTGAATTGGACCATAGTCCCATTGAGAAATGTAAATGTGAGTGTCATTTGTGTAGCAATGGGAACTTATTTTGTGGTTTTCCGTTATTTGAGCCAGTGGAAGCATGTAGATGTTAAAGATGAAGAAGACCCAGGATGTAGCCTTGGGGAACCCCACACGTCATATTTGCCAACTCAGATATAACCCATGTAGTGACCTATAGAAACAACGTTTTCCTGTCCTTTAAGTGGGATTCAAACCAATTAAGAGTTGTGCAAGAGTCCCTCCCAGTTTTACAGCCGGTCTAGTAATATGGTTTGGTCAGCAGTGTCAAAGGCTGCACTGAGATCAGGTATTCAGCTGTTGAAAAATAGCCTTTTCAGTGGTTTTACCTAGAAATGGGTGGTTTGATGTTGGCCTGCAATTGTTAATGAGTGAGGCATCTAGATTGTGTTTGTGGCTTGACTGCGGTTTTAAGGACCTGTGGAGATACACATGTGTGGCTGAGTTGCCTTGAAGACTTCCCCTACACTTTTGCATTATGAAAAATATATTAACAATAAGAATTGAGCCCAAAGCATTTTCATTTACTCAAAGGAAAGTAGATCTTTATTTCTTTAATTGAATGATATGTGGAAATTAGCCTTTAATTTACATTTGTTTCCGCCAGACATAGCGTTTCCCCTTGCTGGCCAAAATGATCAATTTTAGTCTCATCTGACCAGAGCACCTTCCGCCATACATTTAGGGAGTGGGCCACATGCCTTTTGGCAAACTCAAAACATGCCTTCTTATTTTAAACACTAAGTAATGTTTTTTTTCTGGCCACTCTTCCATGAAGCCTGGCTCTATGGAGTGTACGGCTTACTGTGGTCCTATGCACAGACACTCCAGTCACTGCTGTGGAACTCTGCAGCTCCTTCAGGGTGACCTTTGGTCTCTCTCTTGTCTCTCTGATTAATGCCCTCCTTGCCCGGTCTGTGAGTTTTGGTGGGCGGCCCTGTCTTGGCAGGTTTGTTGTGGTCCCATGTTCTTTCCAGTTGAAGATTATGGATTTGATGGTGCTCCGGGGGATCATCAAAGATGTGCATATTTGTTTATAACCCAACCCTGACTTGTATTCCTCAATAACTTTGTCCCTGACTTGTTTGGAGAGCTCCTTGGTCTTCGTGGTGTGATGCCTCTCGCTTAGTGGTGTTGCAGCCTATGGGGCCTTTCAGAAAAGATGTGTTTATACTGACAGATCATGTGACACTTAGATTGCACACAGGTGGACTTCATTTCACTAATTATGTGGCTCTCTTTCTGAGTGTAAAGTGCATGGTCAGATTGCATGAACATGCAGAGATCAATTCTAATCACACTCATGCATTGAGTAATGGAGAGATACTTCTTCATGTCCTCCAGTTAAACCTGCTTGGTTGGCACAGTAGTGACACATTTATGTTGAAATGAAACTAGTCTTGTGATTTGTTTCAGCACATTTGTATGTGGTGAGGCACACGTTGGTGGCGGCACACCAAACATAGATTTGAAAAGCCTGACGGAGGACTTCTTCAGCAGTGTGTTTAAGCAAACAACCATGAGGCATGTGGTGTTTTGTAATTTGGGATTGTTAAATTCCGGGCCGATGCCAATGTTTTAAAACAACAACAGATGGTTTTTTTGGTGGTATTCATTTCACTCGATATCTTTGTCATAAAATAACCTTTTTCCAACTCAGTCAGCTTTTCATTACACTATCTTTGAGTGAGCAAACATTTCATCCTAGGCATTTGTGACCCTTAATTTAGCCTTCTTTCAAATGAAAAAAATGTACTTTCAAGTAAGTGATAAGATATTTATTAAGTAACTTTTTCCTATCGGTAAAAAATCTCACGCCTGTGTGGTGTTGTCACAGGACGGGTTGGGCATGAGGTAGTGTAACAGGTTTAACTGTTGCCTGTGGGATGTCAACTTTACGGAACTCGTATTTTCAAGGTGACTCATGCTTCTCCTTAATAGTGCATGTTAAGGAAAAACCTAATTGGCATGACTTGTGCCATTTTATTAAATGTTATTGTAAGTTGTACTAATGTAGTTTCTCAGCCTGCCTGATTTAAAAGACTCATAAGATACAGTGGGGCAAAAAAGTATTTAGTCAGCCACCAATTGTGCAAGTTCTCCCATTTAAAAAGATGAGAGAGGCCTGTCATTTTCATCATAGGTATACCTCAACTATGAGAGACAGAATGGGGGAAACAATCCAGGAAATCACATTGTAGGATTTTTAACAACAACAAATGATCACAATCAAGTCTGCAAAGTGTTAAATAATGACCAGAAAGCGTTTGTACTGCCATTTTACTATTTGGTTGATTCCAAAGCAATAGAAAAAACTGGATGTATGGTTAGCTACACATAGGAATCAATTGAGGTGTAGGCCACCACATTTATTTGAAAGAGCCCAACCAAGAATGTAAAAGCCATGCAGCCGTTAAAGGTGTGGGTGAAACCTCAATCTGAACAATACAGCTGACTTGTCTTTGTTACACAACCTGTATGGTTAGGTTTCTTTGATGGCATCAGTGGTTCTAGTTTGGTCGACAGTAAGACATCTTTATCTTCTGTCGCTGAATGTGCTACACAAGCATATTGCTGCCACACTAAGAAGAAAACAAGGCTCAGTATCACGTAATTACGCTTCCTCAAGAGGGTCGGATTCATTCTCCCCTCGGTACAACCCCAATTTAAAATAATGTATAACGTATGTGTCTTTGACATTAGCGCTGAATGGCAGCCCTCCGCTATTGCAGGATCATACTATTGACCTGACGGCGTGTAAGCACCTGCGCAGGCATGTTTGTGTCAATCCCCTCTGAAAAATAAATACCGATGCTGCTCTCGCTGCCCTGGTATACTTCTTTAAGGTTCGTAGATGACTTGGACATCATTATACTTTTATGTGACCAACAACTCATTGAAGCTTCTGCAACCCCTAAAATATCAGTGTTTTGTTCAAACTATCTTAGGGCCTGTTCACCTGTGGTACTACTTTGAGGTAGTCACTGCCTACTGAAAGTAGTCTGGCATTTTCAATGACTCTGCGCAATCTGAGGTCAGTTTTGTGTTGGCAAGAGGTACAAGATATCTGACGCAAACCAAAAACCAGCTCCGCCTGTTGATCTGCATTGCTGCCACGTTGGGTTTTGTTTTTTCTGGTAGGCATCAGACATTGTATCTTCAAGTGTCTGGGCCGGCCGTCAACATCTAATATATCGATGGGCTAATCAGGTACACATGCATACATGTAGTTTTGTTTTTTATGCATTGACACACAAAACGAGCCCGTGTGTTTGTTGTTTAAAGAATGCTGCTAACCTTTCTGCATAGACAAACTACACTATATAGACACAAGCGTTGTACAGATAATACCAAGACTCATTTTAAAGGCCTCACCACACATTACTTGTTGACTTTAGTAAGGAATTAGTAAACCACATCCGTGTTCTAAAGTCTGAGAGAGATGTTTAGCTAGGCCCAGCGAGGCTCAACAGAACACCATGTATGTTCATTAAAGTCAACCTCATTGACTAAGGTTAACCTTTTTCACTCCTAGAGTCAGAACCCAAGTAAGAACACCGCTGTGTATGACTTAAAACAAACCACTTATTAATAAAACTACATACAGGTAGACTTCACATTCATAATTTCACCAAATAAGACAAAAAAGGACATTTTAAAAAATGGAGAAAGCAATTCTTCGGAAACGATGCTGTTTTTTGCGTCCCTGTCTTTAATGTAATGTTCATTTATACAACAATTCTCAGAAAGAAACTAAATGTTACACATCAAACGACATATTGAAAACCAACAAGGTCCATGAGGTAAAAGACGTGCCTTTCTCAGCGTTGTACTATGGGAGAGAGTCTGGTGTTTTGTAAGACACCGCTGTGGCCAAACCAGCTGTGCCAGATTCCTTCTGAGTTAACAACAAATCTTTTAATGATGGGAAAAGCAGGTGCTACCTTCGTTCCTACTCGCTTATTTACCAGAATACTCACGGTGTTTATTCCCTATCAGGTTTCCAGTCCGTCTGTTGATTCCTCATAGCTGCATTCCTAGTGCTAATCAGAGTTAGGTGTAACCGTAACGCAGTAATATAACGCATTACTTCTGAATTTTGGGTAATATAATACCCGTTACAAATCTCAGTAATGCAGTTACAACACATTTTAACCCCAAAATGATGTGGTGTTTTGTTTCTAAGAAATCACAAACATCGCTAGCCATTCAGACACCAGAGAAATAATTGTGCAGGTAGAATAGTTACTCAGTACGCATGTTTACTAGTGGTTAAGAGGGCTGCAGAAACAGATTCGCTGCAGGCTCGGAGAAAAGTAAAGTAAAAGACAGGAGTGCTCGCAGGCCGAAGCAACAGAAGGTCACTCTCTCTGGGTCTGCTGCTTGAACCCCGAGAAGTTCAGAGACTCGTGGCAGAGTGTTGAAGATCTGCAGCCTCTGTCAGCTGTGGAATCGCCGGCTTTTAGAAAGCTTGTCAGCCAAATCCCCGTTAACACACCAATGACAAGGTGAGCTAACGCTGACATAGAGACTCGTTCATATACAGCAGGTTACAGGGCCGTGCAGAGGCTCCACTAACATGTTATTAATAACACACAGAGACGTCATGTTACCGGTATCACATATTATTCAGCCCACTTAAACGGAGCATGAGTTTAATTTCAGCATACCGCCATAGATAGCTTTAGTTAATGAGCTGCAATAAACTACATTTTAGCATTTAAAGCCAAACTTTTGTGGTTATCTTTGGTGAAAGTAACTCAAAAGTAGTGTACGCATTACAGTCAGAGACAGTAATAATGTGATGTAACTTATTACTTTAAAAAGACAGGAATAAGTAACATGTACTGTATTACATTTTGGAAGTAACTTGCCCATCACTGGTGCTAATGTACTGTAAACACTGATGCAGCCTCTTCCGTCCTGAGGTGTAGCTTACTCTGAGCGTACAGAACTGCACAGGCTCTGCGTATTATGGGATTTCAGTTCAATTACATACCTTCATTTTTGATGGATGGAAAGGTTGATGGAGTCAATGTTTGAGGTTGCAGTCAATGCACCTCAAACATAAGTTCCTACAGTCCCTTCATTATGCGATGTTTACAGTTATTGAAAAGGAGTTGGCTGCTACATGTATGTTTCATGGTTTAGGAGGTTACTTACCTTAGTTTAGTTCTTACATTTTGACAAAATGTCGTTGAAATGTACTTAAATGTAACACAAAAATCACCTTTAACGTGATGTTATTGAGAATGGTGTGTTCCTGTTAAACATGCATTTATTAAGGTCAAATATTTGCATTGAGTCAGATGAGCCTTGGTCATTTGATTTGTTTACTTGATTTGTTTTGTGTCTGTACTTACACCATGTAAGCCGGCCTTGGGTCCCTTGAAAGGCGCTCTAAAAATGTAGTCTATTATTATTATTAAGTATAGCTTCCTGTATATTAATGTCTCCCCACTCTTCTTCTTGAGATGGCCAGAGGTCTGACTCCCATTGATGCTGTGGTTCTGCTGGATAGTGATTTCATTTACACCATAATGCAGCTTTATTCCAGCCTATTGAAAATGAATAATGACGTTGAACTCAAAATGAGACCTTATAGTTACTCACACACATAACTCCTCTACATGGAATGTCAGACGTTTTCAGAATTGAACTCCACTGCAGGAAGTTTCACCAATCAGACCGATCTTTTGTAAGAGTTGCGCAACTCGTTTTTTCCACTCATGTTGAAAGTATGGTGTGTCTGACCTCGGGGTAAGGTCAGAGTTGTTTTGAGACACTTCCTCATTCAGGGTTACGGTTCATAACCTTAGCATAAGACGTTCCCTGATGCTGAAACTTGCCTCAGGCATTAAGAATGTAAAGAGTTTACGTCGCATTTTTTGTTGTTGAGGAGGAATTTATGAAAGGGCCTTTTCTCTCCTGACAGTGAGTGCATATACATGAAAAAAAATGTCCCTCCTCTACCGGTCCGGTGAGTATGAACCTCTAGAAAGATAATAATTAGGCAGGAATCCACTTTAATTGCAAAGGTGACATTAGTTCAACATGACACTTACACATCACAATGACAGCTTATATAACTCATAAATATGACTTCAGTTGAGCTCCTGAGGGGAGTGATTGTTTTTGGTTTTCTATCTTTCATTCAAACTCCACAAGTTTCTTCAGCTCAGACTTCAGCAGCTCTTCGTCGTCCTCCTCCTCCTCTACTTCCACCTCTATCCCGTCGATGGTTTTCTGCAGCTGCTCCTTGATGCGGTTCAGCTCCAGCAGCCCGTCCTGCAGGTCCTTACAGACTTCTCGAATCTTGGCAGCAAACTCCGTCTTTGCCCCCTTTTTCAGCTCCATGGTGTCCTTCGCAAGAAAGAAGACGTCCAGAGCCAGGAACAGACCCGACATGACCCCCGTGGTGACGCTCATCACCTGAGCGGCTTTAGCAGCCCCCCCCGCCACGCTGAGGACCTGGACCGTGTTGATCAGGCTCTCCGTGTTGATGACTAAAGCCTTGCCGGCGCGCCCACCCTCCTTCATCACGTGTTTGACGTTCTGGTTGAGATGTTTCTTGGAGATGCTCTCAGCATACGCCTCAAAGTTCCACTCCTCCAGCGCCTCCATCCCTTCCTGTCGGGACACACACACACACACACACACACACACACACACTTAGTTCAAATTGTCTGACTGGAAAACCAAGGTAATGAGGTCACTAAGAAACTGTATCCTCTCACCTGCAGAAACTCCAGGCACTCCTTGATGTCCTTGATCTCCTCTTCGTAGTCCTGGATCATCTTCTCCACCTTCTTGCGGTCGGTCTTTGAATGCACCGTGTCCGTGATGTTGGCCGAAGCAGACGCCACCCCGCCCGCCGTAGCAACGCCGATGCCTACGGCTACGACGATGAGCGACGCCCCCGCCGTGAAGGGCGCCAGGATGAGCCCGGTGATGGTCGTGATGGATCCTGCCACGCTGGCCACCCCCCCGCCCACACTGGCCTGGACGGTCTTCTTATGGAAGACGTCCGCCGAGTCAGCCAGAGACAGCAGCTCCAGGATTCGCTGCTGGAGTGTGGCGCCACGCTGGTTGAAGAAGCGGACGAAAAGACGAGCGGCCATGAAGACACGGTCGGCTGCTTGTTCCACCACACTGTGACACAGGAGGAAGACTTTCAGTTACAAAGAGCGCCACAAATATTGGGTTGAGTTCCTTTCGAACATTAAATAAAGACTGTCACAGTTTTGGCAAAGATGAGTGACGTAACCCTATATTGCTTATATGGTATTGTTGTTTGGTAAGTCATTTTGGATAAAAGCAAAAAACAGTGCTACTTACTCTTCAGGCTCACCGTCCTGGTTGCCCTCACTCCACTCAGCCCAGCCTAACGCACAGGGAGGAAACAGCTTAGTAACTATAGTTCAGCAAAAGGCAGGAATCCTGATAAGTCATTAAATATTCAGCTTACCCTCTACTATATTCCACCACGCTAAAAGGCCTTCCTCGTCCTGTAAATGAACAGTTTTGAAATGTATGCACATGGAATTTAAATACACACGAAGCAAGCCCGACATGGTGTGATATTATTGGACATAAAGATAAGCTCACATCCAGAGGGTCTGAGGCCGTTCCTTCACTGGGCACGGGTACATCGGCCATCTCTAGGGTCTGAACTTCAACCACTTCCTAGAACAGAAAGATAGAGACACGAGGAAATAAAGATGTACAAACACCAAGTATATACTCTTAATTACTTTAACACTTGTCTTGCCAAAATTGAAATTGATAAAGGCCAGTCTGGTGAATCAAGCTTACACTTTCGTCACGTTATGAGATATGTGTCCATGTTGTTTCCTCTACCTACTGGTGGCATAAAGGTCATTGATTCTACAGCCGTTTTTGGAAATACCAACACCATTAACAACAACATTTTATTATTATAGTCATGAAAGACTTTTATGGCCATTTTATTTGTAGTAGCACTTGTTTTATATACACTTGCTACAATGAATTAGTCATATGTCTTTTTTATGCCACATTATTCCCAGTGTTTCCAACAGGGAACGAGAGATGGGCTGTGGCGAGGTCGGGAGGAGTCAAGCTCCCTGTTGGAGACTGCTGGCCTTCAAAGCTGACGTGGTGCCGGGGCGCACAGCACTACTGAGGAGGAACTGCACCTTTCGTAATGTAGGTAATAAATGGAAAACACAGGATACAATTAAAAGTCCTATCTCTGTAAGAGCACGTTCTATACGACCTCACCTGGAACAACAACACCACTGCACTGGCAAAGAAGGCCCAGCAACGCCTGTGCTTCATCAGGAAGCTCAGCAGGGGATCATCGGGGTCTCACTCCCTACACTACAGGACATCTACAGCACCCGCCTCACCCGCAAAGCACTCGGCATTGCGGGGGACCCCACCCACCCCTCCAACAGCCTCTTCAGCCTCCTGCCTTCAGGGAGAAGGTTCCGTAGCCTCTGCTCGAGCTCCACCAGGAACAGCTTCTTCCACCAGGCGGTCAGGATGCTGAACTCCCTCCCTCCCTCTCTCTCTCCTCCCTCTCTGTCTCTGTCTCTGTCTCTCTGTCTCTCTCTCCTCCCTCCCTCTCACCTCTCCCTCCCTCTCTCCTCTTGCTCCCCCTCCCTCTGACCTCTCTACCCCCTCTCCCATCTCTCTCTACACATGTGGGGGCTTTGACTATACTCGTTCAACAGGGTATTTCTGAGGCAGCTGAACAAGTCCAACCTGCCAGAAACGGTGACGGTGCAATACTACACTGAAATCCTCAAGCCAAGAGAGGTGAATCATCTGCCCTGCCCCCCGCAGCACGCAGGAGGTGGGCATGGAAGACTGGGGTCCAAACCACAGTTTTCTACCCAGCTCCAGTTGGCCTCATCAACAGGGGGGAACGTCCCACACTGACATGATGAGGAGGACAAAGAAGGGCAATGGAGGCGTAAAAGCATAGTATGTGTTATTAGAGCTGGTTTTGTATATATTTTTGCATTCGATGTCATTTCCTTCCTTCCACAGAAGACAAATGATAAACTGTATTTCCATATTGAATTTACATTCAGGGTTATATTTAGCCACACAGGTGTTGCAAACCACTATCAAAAGTGTAAATTCCCACGCTGCACATTAAAGGAATCCTCAGTAAGAAAAACAGAAGTATGTCGTAATACTTCAGAAAAAACCTCAGATATGCTGAAACACTACATAGTGTAGCAAGTACAGATATCCCTAAAATATCATTTATTTTAAGCTGAATTTGAGCATGAGAGATGCCACGTGATATGGGGAAGCAAAGAGGAAGTAAAGGGACACACAACATCGGAAACAAGATTTACCACAGGCACCAGGATGTTGGCTTCAGTTGTGAGAGAAATGGTACGCCACATAATCTTAACAGAGTCCAACAGAGGAACTGTCCTGACACTAAAGTGATATGTACAAATAAAAGCATCCTGTAACACACACACACACACACACACACCCTTTATCGCAATATAACCCGTGCTTTGTTTCAAGGCGTGCCGCTGTGTATGCTATATTTGGATGGTTTCATAATATTACTGTGGAAACTGATCAGCCTGATTTGCTCGACATGCACAAAGTGCGGTCTGCATCGTGAGGAACACCGCTGTAATCAGACTGTATTAAAGACGCCTCTGCACTAAAACTCTAAACTAAACTCTGATGAAACGGCTCCTTACTTTCTCTTTTAAGCCTTATGTTAAGCCCTGCATTGTGTGTTTGAAAGGTGTGTGACACATGAAGTTTACTCACCTGGGGCGGGGCCTGGGTGTCGGATGATGAGTCCTGCAAATAAAAACAGATCAATAATTACATAAGAGAAAAGAAAACCTCTCTTAAAATACATTTGTTGTGTAATGTAAAGAAAATGTAACACTTGTCACAGCGCTCGGATTTATGGGTCTTCTTAATCCTTTTGAAGTTCTGTATACATTTTGTAGTATGAGGGTACCTTTGCTCGAGACCCAAACAACGCAGTGGGAAGAATCCTCTTTATTTTGAACGTCTAGAGAAGAAGAAAGAGCACAAATATTCTTACATCTTGAGGAAAGTGGTCAAAGAGAAAGATGCGATTGACTAATTGAACCCAAATTGGGAAACGTTACGTCACAGCAGCCTGACAAAAAAGGGGCATTGCATGTGATGTGGGGAAAAACTGAAACGTATCTATAAACATGTTGTCAGTGGAAGAGCAAATCTGTCAAATAAACACAACGAAGGGCCGAATTACAGCCACCACATCTCTAAAGAGGGCTGTCTGTAGATAGCCTCGTAGACACGGGGGTCACTTTGTTTGAAAAGGTGGTGGGGACACTTCCAGATTTAAAAGAAACACTCCTGCATTAAGCACCCCCGCACACAACAAGTACATGTACACACTGTATGCTCACAGTACTTTGTTGACAGCTAGTGCAGAGATAGAACATGTTCTGTGTGTCCCTTGAATGATCCTAACGCAAAAGTGGTGTGAACATGTCCTCAGCGTCCTCAGGACAAACCGGGACGCTGAGGACAGATTGTATCTAGGTGAACAGGTTAAGGAATGCGGACTGACCTAAATGTGTGACATACCATAGTTCTTTTCCTCGGAGCCTCCGCAGGCGTGCTCTTCACCTCGCAGACGGGGCCTACGTCAGTGTACCAGATAGACTGCAGACAGGGGGAGGGGGGGGGGGGGGGGTCGGGTTAACTGTGTTGCTGAATATATCATCACCTGTGACAGCTTTACTAAGGCTGTGTAGTCTCTGTAATTATTTAGCAGAGGTGGAAGAAGTATTATTTACCTGAGTGTGAAAAAGCTCTATGAAATAAAAGTCCTGCATGTAAAATGGTAAGCAGTAAGAAGTAAAGCAGTACTGGTTTGAAACGCAGAGACCTTTTAGTTGAGATTTTCTCGATGTTTCATTGAATGCATTAAAATGATTGGTGCATTAATGTGTTCACTTCGGGTAAAGGTTGGTTTATAGGACTCACTTTAAATGCTAATGTGCAGCTTAACCTATAACAATATATATTAATGTGTCGATTTCTATTTTAGATTCATTTCTAGCTTGTGTAAAATACATTCAGTGAGTAGAAAGCTCAACATTTCCCTTCCAAATGTAGTCAAAGTATTTACTAGCATAACGTAGAAGTACAAGTACCACAGGTGTTTACTTTAAGTACAGTACTTGAGTAAATGAACTCACACCTCTGTTACTTAGGGATGGGAAATGAACCGTGTGTTTTCTCATGACAATGTGTTTCATATCCCTGTGTGACTGCACTGTTCTTCCTCTTCACTGTTGCTGCATGAACGCTTGAATTTCCCCACGGGGATTAATAAGAGGTACAGGATGATCTGTACGTGTGTCTCTTTCTAAAAGGGCCTGGCCCTGGATCAAGTAACACTGATAAAAAAAAAAACGCTGATTGTTGTCTCGTGTTTGTCCTCACAGGAGCGCATTTCTGGCTGTACAGCATTTTTGGGATGTTACTTCAGGGCACTTTCCGCTGCCGATAGAAGCCGTAAACACAATAACTGAGGAGTCATTGGATGTGTGAATAGAGGTCAGGTTGAAAAAGGCAAAACCTCACAGGTCAGTGATGAGGTTTTTAAAAAAAGGACAATAAGTGGATTGAACGTCTTACATGTCTCTCTATGGCGCGGTCATCCACGCTGTCAGAGCTGGAGGAGTGGTCACTGTGAATAGCTCGGCTTTCCTGATGAGGAATAAGAAGAGAAAGTCCTTATCTTTGTTCAGATAATTATACATAGTATATCCACACTGAAGCCTTTGCATCCTTTCATTTATTGCATATGAAAGCAGGTGGGTCTGAAAAGTAAAAAGGCCCTATAATGTTCATGTTCATAGTTCATATTTACATTTCGTCCCTCTGACCGTTTACATGCACAAAATCCTAACACTACAGGAAACAGAAAAGCCATTCCTTCCAAGTATTTAAGTACCGTCCGGTCATCTTAAAGCTATGATGATTTTAGCACTGATGTCATGATCAGGAGTTGGCTGGCCTCATTTCAATATCTCTATACCTTACAAAAAGAAGACGCTCTTACAGTAAACCGTACCTGCGTCATCAACGAGGAAGCCGAGTCAGTCTGACATTCTTCACCTGGCGTCTGCATCCAAACACAACAGAGGGTTAAACGTGATCAACCAGCTGCTGTTTGTTGTAACGTATCATAGAAGTGAAAAAGGAAGGCTGGTAATCCCACTTAAGACAGCTTTTTATAAACATGTGCAGTACCTGAGTGTGAGACTTAAACGGGTTCACTTTGTGCATCATGCCTTTAAACATCCCAGGGTTCTGAAACACATATAAAGAAACATGCATACAGAGTCAATAGGGAGAGGAGGTTTAATTCCATGCACAACATACATGTATTCCCTATAATTGTATAGAGCAGGGGTGTCCAGATACACAGAAAAACATAGAAAGGTCTGGGCCCCTCACTAGAGGTGAGGTATATGGCCTCACAAGTTGAGTTATAAGTGAGCAAAATTACTCAAATGTAGACACATGTTTCTTTATGCTTGAAAATGCTTTAAGAAACATCTCAGCTCTCTGTAGGGTTTCAGTTATTTAGTTGGCAGCTCATTTCTTAAAACAGGAGCCTCAGATTGCTGATAATAAGGGGAAATATGACAGGTCTATTCTAGGACTACAAATAAGTTATTGGGCTTTGATTTGTTTGAAACATTTTTCGACTTGAATTGACTCAACTTATTTGAAAATGGGTCTTAATTTGTACATATTTCAGAAGTACAATTTAGGGAAAGCACAAGCTTCAGCTGTGGACATATTCCATTATACTTTTGGCATTGCTGAGGGCCAATTAAAAGTGGGCCGTAGTTTGGACACCCCTGGTATAGAGGGAGACAGAAACTTCAGGAAGGAAAGACAAAGTCACTATCAGTGAGACTCGTTCTGTTCTCTGGCGCCCTCTAGTGGAGGTAGTGAGAATAACACGGGCCGAAAATAGAAACTACTCCGGTCTCTGGGTGGAAGACTCCTGAGCAACTATCATGTTATTAAAGGTCATTTCTGTGTGTGCTGTTATAAAATATGATCTGGATTGTGTACATAATCAGGCACAACTAATGTGGCAAAGACTCTTGATCTAAAGACGTAAAAAGGGCTTATTTTAAGCTAACCTGTTCGCAAGATTTGTTTGTAGCTTTGGATAAAAGCCTCAGGTTAAAGTCTCTAATGTAATGTAAAGATCCTATATTAGGTAGTTGACAAGTTACTTTTATTTTGATTTAGGCTTGAGTGGGCTGTATATTAATGCCAATGTGTGGAGATACCATTACAACCTTTCAGCATATTGTAATTCAAGTGGTGCTATGCTCAGTAGGTACAGCATCCTGAGTCTGAAAACAGAGCCTTTTGGGGGGACGCAGGAGTCCACTTCTCTACGGCTACTTCAATAACAATATGCTAACACTTTATTTATGGATGTACCTGCTTCTCTGAGACGTTGTTGTTGTCCAAGCTCCCGCTGCTGGAGGAGAGGTCACCGTGAAGAGGCTGGTTATCCTGGAGAGGGCGGACACAAGGCAGGACAAAATGTAGTTGTAATTCAGCAGGATAACAACGTTCTCTCTTTCACAAACACGCTCATTATGTTGTCTTCAGTTATAACTGGTACCTTTGGCTGTGAGGATTTGAATGGGTTGACTTTCTGCATCATTCCTGCAATCATCCCTGGATTCTAGATAGTAAATACAGCGATTGGACGATTAAATTGAAGCATAACGCGAGGAGATGTTAGTATGACTTTTTGCATGTCTACCTGTTTGGGTTGAAGCTCTTCTCCCGTCTCTGGTGGATCTGCAGAATCATCTGGAGGATCGCTCTTTGGCACCTGCAGCAGAGAGAGGACAGACAGGGGGATATGCTTAAAAAAAGTCCTGTCTTTCTGTGTGAACCTTTTTGATACCTTTAATTTTCTTTATTTTCAATCAGCTCCAACTAAAAAGGTAAGCTGTTCAGTTAAAAACGTGACTGAAACGTTCCTGAGACTTTGATAGTCTCATGTTAAAGAGTGCATGTACCTGCTTTGTGGAAGACTTGAACGGGTTCACCTTCTGCATCGCCCCTTTCAACTTCTGAAACACAACAATGCAAGGTCACCCCGGTCTGTTGCTTAGTCAGGAAAAACACAATGGCGTACACAGAGGAAATTAAAAGACCCTATTACATGAGACAGATCTACTCCCATGTAGATTGACAAAAAACAGGAGGGAAATCAGACTTGTTTCTAGTGCTTGGATCGTCTCCAATTGTTCACACTAGTAGGCGTTACAAACTAAGAGACTTAAACCCAAGCATGTGTCCCGGGTCTTAATTTAAAATATGTTAATACTTCATTATCAGATCAAGCCAGACATTTTATTGCATCACAGCAGCTCCGTTGAAACATCAACAAGGTCAAGGGCACATAACATAACAGAGTGAGACTGAGGACAAGATGTTCAGGACTTTAACGTTCTTTTAATGCCGATGACTGGCAAACCATCCCCCGACCCACCTGATTGGAGTCTGAAACCGTTCCCTGCTCCAGAGACTCTGAGGACGTGGCTTTAGAGACCTGTGTGAGAAACAAAAACACAGCTGAGAGGACATCTTATTGTCTCACACAGATCATCCATTACCAGTGTTACCATTACAACTGTGGTCACCTGGGAGGTAGACTTGAACGGGTTGACCTTGTGCATGACCCCTCTCAGGCCACCAGGGTTCTGAAACAGAGGTATCATAAATAAACACCCATGCTCTAATGCTGCTTATCAACAGACGTGTGTGTCCGTGTGTGTCCGTGTGTGTCCTGTGAGTTAACGGAATAATTTGGATCACACAATCCTACACAGTAAATGTATTCTATAAATAGTAGAAGGCTTGAAGACAAGGACAAAAGGAAGATAAAAAGAATGAATGGAGCTTCGATACACACTGAGGAAGTGACATCTGTTCGTAGGTGTTCATTTATTTCATTAGGATATATGTAAATTACTTATTCTGCTTTTTATTTGCAGCATGCATCCCTCACACACTGTTGTTATTTCACTTCCTCTTTCTTAACAGATTCCTTGCCAACCACAACACTATAGCTTCAGTGCAAATAAGCCTTATAAACCAGGATCAGACCTTTAAAATCAGAACTGAAATACACAATCTTGACACTGCCTGTTCAATCAAAATGATTAGGGATGCTTGAGTTGGGTGAAAAACGGAACAACAAACAGAAGAAGAAACCACTTATTCCCCCTGACATGAAAAGGCAGAAAATACTCCTCATGTAACAATCATTTTCCCGACCACTACACTTCCCGTCTCTACCCGAGTCTTCCTCACCTGTGTGGCGTCTGCTCCCTGTTCCAGAGACTCTGAGGAAGGAGCTTTGCTGACCGTAGAGGAGGCCTGAATACAGAGCAGAGTTTAAATCATATTGCACATTCATTTGTCACTTTTACCCTTCAATGTTGACATGATTTACCTGGGACTTGAACGGGTTGACCTTGTGCATGACCCCTCTCAGCCCACCAGGGTTCTGAAACACAGGGTTTCATGTATTTAATAAACTGATTCACTCAGAATATGATACCTTATCGCTGTAGGAAAGCAAGGTTCAGCTAAGACGTGAATAAAGGCACTTGATTACCTGCTGTGATTAATACAAACACCCATATTGAGGCCTTATTGGAGCTAAAGTTGGCTCAAATCAGATTAAAATGAATGAATTGATATTTTTTTAAACATTATTGGTGGAAAATATTACATTTCTTTAAAGATTGAAAAACAAGTTGTTGTACACAGGTTATTATTTTCAATTCTCTAATATGTTTATGTGTTAATTGGTCAATTCTTAATGGTCACATTTTGACCTAGAAGGCCATTCAGAGAGCACCAACCACCTGTAAGGCTGTTTCCATAAGTCGAAGACAATATCATTTGAATTTGATTCCAATGGGATTTTCTTTTCACAGTTTCATGCTCATAAACTAAATATTGTTTTAATATAAAGGTAAGTTCTTCTCACCTGTGTGGCGTCTGCTCCCTGTTCCAGTGACTCTGAGGAAGGTGCTTTGCTGACTGTAGAAGGGGCCTGAATACAGAGCAGAGTTTAAATCATTTACTTTGACATGGATTACTCATGAAAGGTAAGCGCCAGCGTGTTTTACCTGGGAGGCAAACTTGAACGGGTTGACCTTGTGCATAACTCCCATCACTCCTGTCCTCTGATGTTTACAGAAAAACACATTTATTATGACAGATAAACCGCAAAACAGGAGAGTGAAAATGATTCAAAAGGGATGTGTGACTCACCTTGGTGTTTTGGTAAAGCTCACTTGCGACGTCACTGTTGGCACTCGTCCCGTCATCCCCTGTGTTCAGGCTGTGCTCAACTGGGTTATCTAGATCCTGGTGACAAAGAAAGGCCTTAATTCAGGAAACACACACACACACCACACCACACACACACACACCACACAACACACACACACACACCTCCTGGTTGGGTCTAGGTGGAACCACTGGAGTTGGAGCTGCTGCGCCTTTATCTCTCCTGAACATATTCATGCTGGAACACATCAGGTTTTAGACATTAGGACTTAATGAGACAAATTAATCAAGTACAACATCTAAGTACTTCTTCCACCTCTGAACACGATGAGATAAAAGGGCATGCACATAATATAAAATACAAATTGAAAGTCATTCCATTCAGGGAAGAAAAGTAGCAGCAGCAGTGAGTATACAATACATTACGTGTAACCTGTAGAAGCTGGATTACAGAGGTTCAGATATATATGATTACAACTAACGAGGCAGCCAGTAATACTAATATTTTAACTACATCTGAAAAACCACATAAGCCATTGTTTATTTTGAATAGAACTTTTGTGTAAACACAAAAGTTCTATTGTGCTCAGAGAACAAAAACCGCATGACCAGAACACGTGATTCAAAGCCACCAAGGTGGGTGTAGTTTCTGTGCTCGTGTTTTTGGATTAAACCACAAGCCAAACTCCATTCAAATATTTGACAATTTAAAACAAGGCTTTGCTTATCACTTAATTTGCTTTATTTGTGAAGTAGGATATGAATGATTGTGAAGAAGTAGGTTTGACTGACAACATCGGTTTAGTCATATTTGTCATTCACGACTTTATTCAGTAGCATTTGTACTTTATGCAGGTGATACCGATACGTGTTTAAGCCGGAATGAAATCTTAAGCGGTTTTGAAAACTTTAAACGTATTAAAAGTATGTTTTGGTTCAAAATAAATGCGCCGAATTGAAACACCTCTTAAATTGAGTGCTAATAGGTATTAAAATAACTGTAATACAACTTGTAAGATGGTAAAATAAGTTTCAAACCTTTAAATTGACCAAAGTTGGAATGCAGTTTGGTTTGTGGTTCCAAAACAGTATCATACAGGAATGTTTGACAACACAAAACGCCAGCAACAACACAATGAAAAGTAAATGTGCCTACCTCAGGGTTGCGACTGACAGAAAAAAAAGTGACAATAATAACGCTGCGTTTCACAACAACAGAGAGGTAAAGGAGTTTTAAAAGTTGGAGGTAACGCAGTCCTTCACTTCCCCTTCATGGAGGAGAGCGGTCTAACCGGTTTGTCAAAAACTGAATCATACCTCAGATTACAGAACCCAATATTCCAGATCTAATTTCAACATTTCTTTTGCACTTTAAAAAGGTGAACAACAGGCGGATACAATGCGACAATAGGGGATAATCCACACCCTGAAAGTTGTGGGTAGTTATAGAGAAAAGATGTCCTGATTCAGATCAGCTGTTCTACCTGGAGGGGGCGTGGCCTCGCTCCCGTTGAAGCGTGAAGAAAACACCTCGGGGTACGAAAAGGGAAATTCAGTCTGAAAATCTATTCAACAAATACAAATGTATGGTTTTCAAAGTAAAATAATACAGATATA
Source organism: Eleginops maclovinus (assembly GCF_036324505.1). Taxonomy (NCBI): domain Eukaryota; kingdom Metazoa; phylum Chordata; class Actinopteri; order Perciformes; family Eleginopidae; genus Eleginops; species Eleginops maclovinus. Next base: position 4,014,692 of record NC_086362.1, read on the forward strand.
ACTTGAATGGTATGTACATTTCAATAGTATGTATTTAGTCATGATTAAAACTGAACTTAATCAATAACAGTCCCTTTTTTTAATATCATTTCACCACAGTTGCACAAAAAGAGCCTTGAATCCTTTATGTATTTAAATATGTAAATAGGGTGTTTGCTCTTAAAATATTAACACCGTTTAAATGAGTTTAAAGCAAATTAGTAAATCTTTATTCAAACAGGACGTGTCAAATCCTAATATATTACATTAAAACATTTTGCAGATACATTCAGATTATTGCAGGGAGATGCACAGACAGGGAACAAAGAAATGCATGATCAGTAAAAATGATTTGAGAATAAAAAAAGTTATAGTCACAACACATTAACATGTCAAAAGTTTGCGTTAAGTCCGACAATTTAAGAGAGAATTATAAAGGTTTAAGCTATTAAGGTAGGAAAAGGGTCACAGTATTTACATGGATACCACATGGTTAATATCTCAAAATGTGGAGAAATAGAAAACCTGATGTGTAGTAAATTAGCATTTTGAAGCATTGTCTTGCAGTAACATGTTAAAATAAACTACCCAATATAAAACATTACTTTTATTGTGAATATGTAAACAATATGTCCTCTTCAAAAACATACTGTAGGTAAACTCTACTACTCTAACCTTAATTCAACCATCATGTATTATTTAAACAACAGTTTAAAACTTAAGGGTCATTTTTTTGTCACAACAGGTATCATTATACCGATATCTGAAACAGGGATTGGGAAAGCTGATAGGAAATGCTGAAAATATAATACAATTGAACACCGTGATGTTTTCTTTGTGAACAAATATAAAATATGGTTGAAACTGTTTCAGAAAAGTGTGATAAAGCTCCTTCAGTAAAACAGTGGGTGGAAAATATTAAGTAAAACATTTCAACATTCAAACTAAACCACCTGTGACCACAAACATGCACTCGGTGCTCAAAAAAGTGTTGGTTTCCGTGGTATTTTTACCTTTTCATGCGAGTACAGTAAACATCTTACAATATGACACAAATAAAACAAGAGTCCAAATGGATATTTAAAAAACAAACAGGCTTACACACGCTTTAAATGTCTGAAACTGCAGGTACTGTGCCGATGGACTCCTTGACACCAACACTTCCCTCATTTAGCCAGTAGAGGGGGCTGTGGTGCTTTTAGAAATACCTATATTCAAAGTGTCCTCCTCAAATGTTCCCGGTGACATCCTGCAGCTCCTCTCTGATGGCGTTGAGCTCCACTATCCCGATGTTGAGCACATGGGCCACCTCCTTTATCTGAGCCACCACGTCCTTCTTGCAGCCCTTCTTCAGCTCTCGTGAGTCCTTGACGAAGTACTTGTCCATGCCGGTGAAGAGTCCTCGGACAGAAGCGATCGTGGAGTCCGTTATCTCCGTCCCGCGCATCACGGGCGTGTCCACCAGGCTGATCATCTGCACGGCCCGGCGGATCTCCCAGTCCTTGGAGTAGTGTTGGGTGCCAGACCGGAGGAAAGGGTGGCCGCGGAGCTTTATCAGGCCCTTATTGATAAAGTGGAGGATCTTCCCGATGGTCCGCAGGTGAGCCTCATAGTCACTTAGAACTATCTCCACCTAGGGAAGAGGAGGGGAAGTCCATAGTCTTAATCATTTCAAGTAGGAGTTGTTTTCCTATACTGGCACCAATTGGCTTCCATACTTATGTGATATTTACTTCCCTTTTAGATGATGGCTTACCTTCTTGCGGTCGTGCATGTTATTCACGTTATCCGAGATGGCCGCAGAGGCTGAAGCGATCCCTCCGGCCGTCGCCACACCGACACCAACGGCGGTTATTAGCAAAGAGGCTCCGAATGTGAAAGGTGCCAGAGCCAAACCGGCGATGGCCGTCACTCCACCCACGGCCGTGGTGGTGCCTCCGGTGATGCCGGCGATCTTGGCCTTGTGGTGGAAATTGTTGATGTCGTCGGCGATGGAGTGGAGCGTGATGATGGACTGCCAGAGGACCTCGGCTCGCTCGGTGAAGATTTTGTTGAAGACCCGCAGGCCGCGGTGAACCTTGTCCGCCAAAACGGTGAAGGACCTGGGGTTTATAAGGAAGCAAAGTTATGTTGCGTTCGTTCAGTCAGGCTTTCTTTTGTTACAAATCCAAAATATATTTAGTTTAGCATCATATATGGCAAAGAAAACCTCACATATTGGAAGCTCAAACCTTCATACGTTTGTTTTTCTGCTTGAAAAGTCACTGAAACAAAGACTTTTCCTGCTGCAGTCAGTTGTAGCTTGTTTATAATTTGACTGTACTTCCATTAAACTGACGTACCTGGACTCGTCCTCTTTCAAGATTTTGTCCTCGTCGTCGGAGGGCACCTCATCCCATTCTGAAAGGAAGCAACAGGTGTCACCCAAGTGCTTTTAATCAGGTTATTCAATCTTTTACATAAAATAAATGTCATTGTGACTCACGCTCCACAGTGTGCCACCACTCCATCAAACTGTCCGTGTCCTGTGACAAACAAAAGCAAAGTGTTACATCACCTCAAAATGAGAATTCACACGCTCACGGTTTTTGTACAAGTTGATTAATTTCCTTCTAAATCCTTTATGTTTTAAAGTTTCCTACGATTTTTAAAACTGATTTTCTCTTTATTTTTTTATTGGCTTAATTTTAAATGATCTTTCAACGTATTTTTATAATTATATTTATTATTAGATTTTTGTATTTATTTTAATAGTTGTATTATCTATTTATTTTATTTTTTGTATTATTATAAATATTTTTTTATTCTACTTATTCAATTTATTATTATTTTTAATATTATTTGGTATTATTGTCATTATTTTATGTATTAATATTTATTTTATTTATTTATTATTATTATTATTATTATTAATGTATTAAATATCATTATTTGGCCAATAAAGGCTGTCCCTTTATTGAAGAGACAGATTTAAAAAGGAGACACAGTGGGGATGACACACAGTAAATGGTCCCAGGCCGGATTTGAACCCGGGTCTGCACGGGGAACAAGCTCCACCAAGTGAACTATACAGGTGGCTCATTCACACATTGAAATGCTTAGTGGTGAAGTGAAAGATTTCCATTTAATCAAATTAAACAGAAACTGACCCCGTCCTCGTAGTCCTCTTCCATTTCTTCCAAAGCCTGCTCGTCCCTCTGAGAAGCCAGCCACTCCGCCTGCATGAGAGGGTCAATAGGTCTTTAATTTATGAAAATAGATTAGTAATACAGCTGGCTTCATGCAACACTCTTTTCTACACTGGGTGGGGGGGGGGGGTGTCTGTGAGTGTGTAATGTTGCTGTACCGGCTCCGTCACATGCCAGAGGAATGTGTCCCATCAGGAATACAGAAGAGCAGATGACTAACAGTGAGAAACATTTCGTTCTCAAGTGCAGCTCGGACAAATAACGCCAGACAATCGTGATGCAGCAAATAACAAGTGTGCGATATAATAAATACCACTAAATGCTCTCATTTATCTACAAAAAAACAGCGCTGAACTGGGAAATTTAATACATAACTAAGAGAAATTAATATTCTAGAAAGGCTTATCAAATTAATGAATGTCCATAAAGCTAGTATGATTCATAACTGACTTGCATTTTGTTTCGTTTTTCAATAAAATGACTCGGACTTCCAAAATAACGTGAAACTTTTTGGGAGATACTCAAAACGTACTCATTATTTTCAGTAAATGTCCTTCTATTGACATGAAGCTTATTATAAATACTAAAAAAAGTCCTGTTTTGTTATTTTTTTAGGTGGATCAGCTTAATCAGTGTGTTGCTACATCTCCATTTACAGTTGCATGAAGGTAAAAGTGAAGGGAGCCATAAAACAACTACACACTTTATCAGGACATCATGACAACTGGTTTGAACAAGAGAGGAGGAAGTTTATGCAAGTATGAACACATACCATTTTGACATTTATCACTTGCCACTTAAAGCGACACATGTATTACTTCCACGTTAGGGAATGCATACGTACCCTGGCAGCCTCCGACCTGAAGTCAGCTGACGTAGCTCCAGGTGGATCTTCATAATCTGGATGCCCGGCTTTACTCTGAGGAAGAGGAACTACATAGTGAGCATGTCTTACTTCGTTATTTCCTGATGGGATTAAAAAGAGCACGCTGATTCACCTTCGCCTTTGATTTTTTGAAGCCTCTGAGTTTGGATTTCTTGTTCTGTTGAAAAGATAAACATGATAAGAGGATCATATTCTAAATAACTGCAGGGTAAAGTGAGAGTGAGAGTGACAGTTATACCGGTTTGCAGGTTTCCACTTCATCTTCCTCGCTGTAATACATCTCCCCGGGACTCATGAAATCTTTTCCTGTGTGTGTAAAGTCGTCCTCAGCGAAGGGATCCTGCAAAATGGTAGAAGTGCAGTCAAAACAAAGGAAAATGTTATTAATATTTACCCAAATGTAAATCAGACATACGCTGGATGCTTGCTGAGGGTGGCTGAATCCCGTCGCTTCACTCTGTGCGTTGGCTGATTTGCGCGGGACGGGAAGAGGGCCTTTTTTTTTGGAGGTTTTCTGAAATAAGAAACAAAATATTTTGTGTTAAGAAAAGCTGAAAGGGATCAAGTCTGTAAAAAGGATTAGGGTGACTTGGTAGCTGTGTACATGGGATCATTTGGAGCTTAAAAACATACCGGTTTGCAGTCCTCCATCCACTCGTCGTCGTCCAACTCCTCCGCTGAGAAGCTGCCCTTCTTCTGATAGTTGTTGTCATCCAGCATGTTCTCCTATTTAAATAAACTGAGTTAAAATGACCTCCTTCATCTCTTACTGCTTTTACACCAAACGTTTTTACGTTTACCTTCGAGCTCCGACGACCCATTAGTAGCATTTTCATCTTAGTTGGTTTCTTCTATTGATGACAGAAAATAAAAAGACCACTTCAGTGAAACGTGTGACAATATGGTAAACAAAAAAAGGCATGTTTTAACAGAAGTGAGGAGGTTACAGGTTTGCAGTCTTCCATTCCATACAGGTCTTCATCTCCATTTAGTCCTGCAGACACAGGGCGTGCTTTCTGGGAGTACTCATCGTCCGTGAAAGCAGCCTAAGCAACAGATTCATAAAAGGGTTACTCTTTAAGCAGTACACAGTGAAAACCGTGCGGTAAGTCGGCAAATAATGACAGTAAAATATGAATCAACACATCATGCAATGGGAAGAATCACAAAATAGTACCTTGCTCGTTGACCGAAGAGTGTTGCGTCTCTCCTGTACATCCTCAAAAGCATCATCCTAAAGAGGAAATCAGTATTATATTTCATTAATATGCCATTATTGAACACTACTTGATAATACTAGCTGTAATTTAGCGCTTCAATAGCATTTATTTGTCAGTTTACTTTCAGTTTAATCTTCTATTCTTATTGTAAACTTGTTTATTTTCTACTCTTTTTTATTTCTAATTATGTGCATCTGTTTTAACTGCTGCAGCAACGAAAACTGTCCCAATTTAGGATCAATAAAGCTTATCTTATCTTTCATTTACAAAGCTTTTTCAGCAGCGTTACGGAAGTGGACTTTCTCAAACATCCTTATCTTTTATAAATAGCTGTCACAAGCATGCCTTTACTTAGAAAGCTATTCAAAATCTGCTACTCTTACAGAAAAAAGCAGAACACAACAAGCAGAAATGAACCACGACACCAGGGAATGAGTCAATTAAAGCTAATATGCTCCTGTGAAATATTGCCGTTTACTTCACTGAGCTCTAGAGGAGCGTTACCTGGGATTTCTTACGAGGCGTGTCACCATGTGCTCCGAAACGTTCCTCTTGGGATTTCTCCTGGAAGAAAAATGTCCACACGTGTCACGCCGCTTGGACACGACATATTAAATATAATGCATGAGCAAATGTGTGTAGTAATACCTTTGAGTTGTTGCGAGGTGTGTATCCGTGAGCTCCCTTCTGTGAGCAGAAAAGTGAACAGGTTAAAGGGAGTTCATCAGTGCATGAGCAGATACCGAGCGTACATGATGCGACGGATACCTTTTCCACAGTGATTGCAAATCCTCTGTGAGGCACGAACTTAATTTTCATCTTCTGTTTTTTCTTCTGCAGAGAGAAAAGTATAGTTTGTCCAAATCAGTGCATGCCAGAGTATTCACAGCGCCTCAAATGTCTAGAGTTATGATGAGTATTCAGAAGCTTAGGTCCGTGGCTGTTAACCTCTTTGTGCCGGGCTCCCCACTCCTCCACCACCTCATCGTCCTCCTCCTCTTCTTCCTCATCTTCCCCCTCCTCCTCTCCTCCTCCTCCCCAGTGACATCATCCAAAACTGTCCCCTGTTATGATTAAACACAGCACCAAAAACTGTAACATGTTTACTGTTTCAGAATCAAAATTCAAGAGTAGACTAAAGGGATACGAATTAATGCAGTATGTGCTTTTACTGTGTATAGAATCCTAATATTTACGGCCAATAAAACACAAAGAAGTTGAAGGTAATTGATGTGCACGCTGAAGATATCTGTAAAATGTTTAGAATTCAAATAAAAATTGTACTCTATGCCATGGTTTTTTATTACTTCCTTTAATACTAAGGCTATTCAGTTTTTTTCCTTTTGGTTTTCTCCATTAATTTAGCATTTTATCCCTTTTTTCTAATTCCTATATTTATTTGATTTAATGTAAATGAAAACAATAGTGATCTTTTCAGCACTTCAAAATGTATAAATGAATTAAGCTTTAATTAAAGGTTCAAAGAAGAAGAGTTTTTCTTTCTTGCACATAGACTTAAAGATCATTCAGTTTCCGACCAGTTTAATTAAGAGTTGTCAGACTGAAGGAACTGTACCTCTGACCAGCGGCGTACGATCGAGTCTTTTTTACTGACCCTTTGCTTATTGCTCTCTTCTGCCTGTTGAGGAACCACAGAGAAAAAGACATCAGAACCGCTGTATGGTTCAAATAAGCCACATGTATGTAAGCTGTTCCCGCTACAGGATGGACTGCCCATGGCTTCAGAAAACATAAATAAACGTCCTCTCTGATAACTCACCTTCAGGTCTTGAGGTGAATATCCGTTCATATGCTTTTCCTCCAGCACGGAGGAAGTAGTGGATGCTCTTCGAAGCAGCTTATTGACTTTGGTCTTCAAATTCTTCTTCTGATGACAACAGAAGGCATTGTTAAACCAACACTGGTTGATTAACACGTCTCAAACACACAGAAATACTGTACAGAAACAAGAAAGGTTTACTTTGTAGTCCATCTGCTCCCAATATTCATTCTCTTCCGTGGATTGGGACATCGTTTCTGAAAGATACTCCTGAAAAACAGAATTTAAACTGAGCAATTCTAAAGACAATAACCATAAACATTGTTAAACCCAGGATGACAGATGCGACCAACATATTATTTCTCAATTTGTGTTACCTTGGGTGATTTTCCGAGGGTGGGCAGTGTGCTGCTCCTCCGCTCATCAGAAATCTTCTCCTACAAACAGAAAATGATTAAGATTACAAAGACTGACTTGTAAACACTGAAACTTATTTTGTGTGATTCATTTACCTTCGAACTTCTTCTGGAAAGTAGAGACACCCTGAACTTTTTGTCCCTTTTCTGTTAAAAAAAACATGTGTAAACACAAATATACACAAGGCAGAAGTGTGTGTCGAGTCAGACTGGTGTGAAGTTACCTTGAAGTTACTCCCAAAGCCATCCAGGTCCTCAACACTTCCTCCTTCAGTGTCCAACTTTATTTAAGAGAAGTATAAGATTCTTTAGTGTCTAAGTTCTGCTCACAAACAAACAACGCTAAGTACAAAAACGTGCTCCTTACTCTCATTGATTCTCGTCGTAGTCTGAATGTTCCAGTCTTTAAGACAGAAAAGCAAAAAAGAGAAATTCAGTCGCTGAAAAAAAATGTTTGGGTAAAACATGATGAGATGTTTTCTTACTGGTTTGAAGTCAGGGTCAAGCTGAGGGCTGTCTTCAGGCCAGTCCTCAATACACCTTTCCTGGGACCAAATATTTAGACAGTTTTACTTCAGCTACAAAGAAATCAGGACAGCCAACCAACCCAACATGAAATACTGCCTCAATGGGAGCAGCGTTCCTCATGATTGCCATTCATGTGTCTACAAGTCAACACTTCCTAATGCATGACAGATGCAATATTGAAAATCACTTAAAGCTCACCTGTCCCGTCAGCAGGACGTCCTCAAAGACAGCAAAGTTTTCCTTTCCAAATTCTTGAGTTTCCTAAGAAAACAATATAATACAATTGTTGTTTAATCGTCAAACCACCCACGCATGACCTTTGACATGGTTCCTCATTACAGATATCATTGATACTCTTCAAAAAAAGGCATGCATACCAGAGATGTTGGTTTTGAAAACGGTCCGAAGGCAGGTTTGGGAGAGGTTTTCGGTGCAATTGGTTCAAGTTCAACCTAAACAAAAGGTGATTAACAGCTCAGTAGTAGCAGTATCAGTGAAATAATAACATGCAAAACGGTGTTCTTTACATACAGGGTTCGTCGGTGGTGGCGGCCTTTCTGGTTTTTCTGGCTTATCTGTCGTTTCAGTCTAGTCCCAAAGAGGCAAATAGGGTGATTAGCAGCACAGACTTAGAAGCAGCAGACAGTTTAGCCAGCAGAGAAATACAAACATTATTCTGAACTGTGATTTTTGCGTACAGGGTTTGTCGGCTGAGGCGGCCGTTTTGGTTTTAGTGGGTTCTCTGTCAGGGGTGTCTGGACTGTCCTTGGTGGTCTAGTTCGAGGAAGTGGTTTTGGTGGTCGTTTGAAGTTGGAGACCTGCACGTTTGATAATAAAAGAAAGTATCAAAAGCACAATGAAACCCTCGAGAACGCACACATTGAACTATAAGGTAAATGACAGATTTTATCCGATGGTACATACTTTAGTCTTTTCCGCTGCAGATTGCCTGGGTGTCATGGACAGATTCCTGGCTCGACTAAAGGAGCTCGGCTGAAGAACATCATGCTGGGTTCCCTGGGGGGTCGTCAATATAATATCATGTTGCCTGAAGGACGGCTTCGGTTTGACAGCAGGAGGAACTTTCGTTGCTGTTGCCTTGAAGAGATCTGGTGATGATAGCATGTCCAACTTCAAGTCTGATGGGCTGCTGACAGACGGTGTGGAGTAAACGGCTTTAGGGGCAGTATTGCTGGAAGACATCCCAAATACATCCATGCTGTTGGTCTTGGAGGGAAGTGGTTGGAAAATGTCAGGAGTCCAAGGTGAAGCATCTTGGAAAGGATCACTTGTTCTCGAGGGGGTAGTACCAAACGGGTCCTCCAAACTGGAAACGTTTTGGAATAAATCCCTCGCAATCGGGCTTGGGAATGGGTCGACTGAATTTGTGGACGAAGGTGAGAATACATCCAGATTTTCCTTAAAAGAAGACATGCCAAAAAGATCTTGTTTGTTTTCCCGGATGTGGAAGAGTTCCCCGTTTTTATTTGGAACTGACCGAATCCAATCCGCCTCTTCGCTCAGTGGCGATGGGTTCACCGCGTTTGGCTGCGAAGACCGGAACAGATCCTCCTCCTTGTTTGCAGGAGATTCGAATGGGTCTACGCAAACACTGGGAGGTTTCTTACAGAGGTTAGCGTCAATAGCTCGTGTAGCATGGAATAAATCATCTCCTTTAGCAGCCTGGAAAAGATTGAGCCCTTTATCTTGTCTTTGAGCGGGTAACGGTTTAAATATATCTGCCGAGTTCAGGATGCTGTCATGAAAATGGTCATTAGCAGATGCATTTTGGGACAATGTCGGTGTCTCGAAGGGGCCTTGCACACGGTTAGGGGCAATGTTCTGGAAAAGGTCCTTTGGAAGATTGGAAAATTCAGCTCCATTTCCAGTGCTTTTTTCTGGCTGAAGATCCAGAGGGGAACTCTGAAATTCAGGCGGAGGGACAAAGATGGAGTCAAGGTTTACTGCTTCTGAAGTTTTCCTCCCTTTGTCCTCCATCGCATGACCAGATTCCTGATAGCAGGACATAAAAGGTAATTAGGAACAAGCTTAATGACGATCTAAGATAAAGTTGTGATGTGGTTTTAAAAACAGGACTCATCGTTTTGTACCGAATAATGTGTGTAAAAAGGGTTACTTCTGGCCAAACCCCCATTGACTCCATTCTGATGAACAAAGAAAGGGAAATCAAATATGAAAAGTGTTAGATTTCACTTGGATTGTTGAAAAACAGAGTTAGGCATCTGAAATCTTACCTGCGGATTTAAGTGGAGTGCTTCCTGCCCTTCACTCTGAAAGTTGGATGATTTTCAAAATAAGAGCAGGCACAAATCAAAGTATAACAGAGGCTCTCAGACAGAATGTTTATTAGGGATTTTACCAGCTTGTGTCGTGGCTGATAAAAATCCAATTTCTCAGCTGCAAACATGAAAACACACCCTAAACTTACTTCATCCTTGTCACATGCTGAGTTATTTTTAGAAAAGTCAGATCATTTGCTTACATGGAAACACACCTACATTAGCAGTTCATCAGATTGTGTTTCAAAGCAAACAAAACAACCGACAGGGTGTGGATTTATCATGTGCCGCGGCCGTAACAAGAAGGATCGTAAAAATGTATATCTGAACAGCATTAGGAATTTCTATGTAGATTTGAGAGATTTCTGATGAACCTTGGATTTCATTTCTCTAAATTGTACCACATGTGCAGATGTGGGGTCTCACCTGTCCGACGTTTAGCTGCTGTTTATCTGTCACATCTGTAGCAGCGGCTGCGAGATCAATCAGGAACTGATCGTCCTGTGGATCAAAGGAATGTCAAACTAAATAAACGACAACAAATATTTACGAGGGGAAGCGTGGGAACAGACATCACGTAAAATATGCGATAAGTGATATGAAAGTCATGTGTCATGTCAGTAAACAAAATGTTCCGCACTGGTTGTTGAAACACGACCGTATTAATAGTACTTTGGGAAATACAGTGGCACAAACTTTTGAGTGTATAATAAGTTGAAATCTGTAATTATCGGTGGCCTCTAACCTGTTTGTTTCGAGAATCGTTCATCGATGATCCACTGGAGTCAGAGGTTGAAGACACAAGAGTCTGAAGAGGCGAGAAAGAAAAAGACAAACAATACTCTATTAACGTTGGGTGTTATGGTGAGCAAGTAAAAACATGTTGTACTGCAAGTGTGTGTGTGTGTGTATCCACTCACTGTGTATTGGCTTTGGAAAGGGCTTTGGGAGACTCTTTTGAACATATTTTGTAGCGCCCCAATGCTCTGCAAAAAAGATACACAGACAGTTGTGAATTAAATATGAAACATATCTAATAAATGAAACAAAATGCAGGATTGAGCTTGCAAAATCTAGGCAGCTGATGGGAAATTGTTCTCAACCAATCATGTATGTTTAAATACGTGAACTACAGATGAGGCTGATGGATATGAATATGTTTGTGGGGGGTATTGTTTATATTCCATTTTGGGAGATTGTACTGCAGAGGGAAGACGTTGTACTTCTTATCACACCGTATGAATTCATGCAAAGTCTGTTTGTTATAAAACAGGTTATCATTCATGATCAGATTTTCTATTATACAAATGATTCATTTCTGGAGTCTAAAGTAAGAAGCACAGGAGAGCCACAAGATGTAGTCAAACCACAGTGTGTGACTACACCAGATTCTTTTGCAAAAACAACAATCAGTCACAGACATGGAGGAGCAAAAATGTAGTACTGACATCATGAGGAGTTTCGCTGTTCTGTTGACGCTGAATGACATTAATTGCAATTACATCATACAATACGTGGGAGAAGATGGTGGAATTTATATTGCAGTGTTTGCTGGTGTATTTTTAGAACTAAAGATTCCACATCACTATTAAAACCTAAACTTTTTTACCCACAAATCTCCTTAACTTACAGATCTTCTCTCTCCGGTTGCAGCTTCTGTTGCTGCTGCACTTTCTCCATGTTCGTCCACCGCCTCCACTTCATTATCCTAACAAACAATGGTTATCCAAATAAATACAAACAAACCAAGATAAATGCTTAAAACACAAATTTAAAAAACCCCTTTTCCCATAAAACGTTTAAAAAAAACAACCATAGCTTGCATGAGTCGATTTACGTTAATTAAATCAAGACTTACTTTGGTTGTGTCTCCTCTCATGGTTTGTAAAGTTGCTTAAATGCTAAATAATGAATTATCAGCAGATTGTTTTCTCCATGGATGATATTTATAGCATGAAAAAGGTTGTTTTGTAACGAAAACGCGTCGGTGGGTCCTCGGTATTGACAGGACTCACGTTGGTAATTATCTCGCAGTTTAACGCACCTGTGTCAGGGGGAGGAATATCATACATCCGGAATAACACCTTCAAAATAAAAGCTTTTATTTGCCTCGGTTTAGTTCTGAACATTTTCTGGCTTACAATAGTGCTGTGATACACACGTAACCATTCAGTCATCCATACCTGTTTGTACTTGGCATGCATTGCAACATTTTAGATCTTCAGTCGTATATCAAAGGATTTTTCTTTTCTTTCTTTGCATTATTTTGAAGGCAAGATCAGGTAACTTCCGGAATATTTCTGATTGCTTGGGTTTGACACATGTTGGTACCTTTCCACTTTCTGCCCGCATCTCAATGCAGACAGACCGGTTCTCTCGCCCAGCTCAAACCGGGCGGTGTGGTCCAGTGTGTTTAGTGCTGGAGCTCAATGCAGAGATGAGGAAACTCTGCACCATGTTTGACGTCTAAACATACTAAAGTAATTCCATTACAGCAATGGAGTATACAAACCTTTTTTATATGTTTAAAAAAAGGCAAGAACAAAGTATTACTTTTACAGACCACATCATACTATAAGGTAAATGTTTTCTTAAGGGGTCTTTACAGAAATGGACTCATTTGACCTTAAACTGAAGCTGGACCCAGTTTGCAATTAAGCATCAGCTGTCTGGTATGCAATATCTTAATGTCCCATCAAGAATTACAAAGGAAAAACCTTTAAGGATTCCTTTCACTGAGCCTAGCTTTCTATATTTTCTTATGACATTGAATTGCATTAGAGTTTAAACAAAAAGAAAGTAGGGACGTATCAGGGCCACACACACAACATAATAAATGTTTATGGCACAACAGATGGGAAAAACCCAAAACCAGCCTTTTGGTCACACCAGAACGGGTCAGAAGCTTCTGATGTAGGGCATTTTAAAACCTAGCTGGGATATACAGTGGGGCAAAAAAGTATTTAGTCAGCCACCAATTGTGAAAGTTCTCCCGTTTAAAAAGATGAGAGAGGCCTGTAATTTTTATCATAGGTATACCTCAACTATGAGAGACAGAATGAGAAAAAAAAATCCAGGAAATCACATTGTAGGATTTTTAAAGAATTTATTTTCAAATTATTGTGGAAAATAAGTATTTGGTCAATAACAAAAGTTCATCTCAATACTTTGTTATATACCCTTTGTTGGCAATGACAGAGGTCAAACGTTTTCTGTAAGTCTTCACAAGGTTTCCACACACTGATGCTGGTATTTTGGCCCAATCCTCCATGCAGATCTCCTCTAAAGCAGTGATGTTTTGGGGCTGTCGCTGGGCAACACAGACTTTCAACTCCCTCCAAAGATTTTCTATGGGGTTGAGATCTGGAGACTGGCTAGGCCACTCCAGGACCTTGAAATGCTTCTTACGAAGCCACTCCTTCGTTGCCCTGGCGGTGTGTTTGGGATCATTGTCATGCTGAAAGACCCAGCCACGCTTCATCTTCAGTGCCCTTCCTGATGGAAGGAGGTTTTCACTCAAAATGTCACGATACATGGCCCCATTCATTCTTTCCTTTACACGGATCAGTCGTCCTGGTCCCTTTGCAGAAAAACAGCCCCAAAGCATGATGTTTCCACCCCCATGCTTCACAGTAGGTATGGTGTTCTTTGGATGCAACTCTGCATTCTTTCTCCTCCAAACACGACGAGTTGAGTTTTTACCAAAAAGTTCTATTTTGGTTTCATCTGACCATATGACATTCTCCCAATCCTCTTCTGGATCATCCAAATGCCCTCTAGCAAACTTCGGACGGGCCTGGACATGTACTGGCTTAAGCAGGGGGACACGTCTGGAACTGCAGGATTTAAGTCCCTGGCGGCGTAGTGTGTTACTGATGGTAGCCTCTGTTACTTTGGTCCCAGCTCTCTGCAGGTCATTCACTAGGTCCCCCCGTGTGGTTCTGGGACTTTTGCTCACCGTTCTTGTGATCATTTTGACCCCACGGGGTGAGATCTTGGGTGGAGCCCCAGATCGAGGGAGATTAGCAGTGGTCTTGTATGTCTTCCATTTTCTAATAATTGCTCCCACACTTGATTTCTTCACACCAAGCTGCTTACCTATTGCAGATTCAGTTTTCCCAGCCTGGTGCAGGTCTACAATTTTGTCTCTGGTCTCCTTTGACAGCTCTTTGGTCTTGGCTTTAGTGGAGTTTGGAGTATGACTGTTTGAGGTTGTGGACAGGTGTCTTTTATACTGATAACGAGTTCAAAAAGGTGCCATTAATACAGGTAAAGAGTGGAGGACAGAGGAGCCTCTTAAAGAAGAAGTTACAGGTCTGTGAGAGCCAGAAATCTTGCTTGTTTGTAGGTGACCAAATACTTATTTTACAGAGGAATTTATAATTAATTCATTAAAAATCCTACAATGTGATTTCCTGGATTTTTTTTTCTCATTCTGTCTCTCTTAGTTGAAGTGTACCTATGATAAAAATTACAGGCCTCTCTCATCTTTTTAAATGGGAGAACTTGCACAATTGGTGGCTGACTAAATACTTTTTTGCCCCACTGTATATACGTGTGCAAATGTTATTTCCTGATACATCTGATAAAAATGGTGCAGAAAAACCTGGATGTAATTTAATCTCAAGTACATATCATCAAGTTATATATACACATTTGCATTTCGGTAAATATGAGTAACATGTCTTTTATTGACTGTGTTGTGACAGTATTTGTCCAACAGATGGCAGATGGTTTTTAAAGATGCTAAACACCATGAGAGTCTTGTTTCTGTCAGCAGGAGATTTGGTACTTTCGAAATGTTCTCTTTATTCAAACAACACAAATCTCAAACTAATATTATATCATGCTTTAAGCAGTTACTTTGCACGTATACTCGAAGAGACGGTATAAATAAAGTAATACATTTTAATACTCAAGGTATGTATGTTGTTTTTGTCATATACTTGAAGGAACTGTAGGGGTGATTTGGTTCGGGGAGAGTGAGTGTGGCGAGCAGACAGGGTCTCGGTCAGAAGACCCAAAGGGCAAGGATGCAATGAGGCAAGGAGAAGGCAGGGTTTAATGCAAGAACCAGTATTTATTTTCCCTTTTGGTCTTGATTATTTTGTGTGCTGCATGAGAAAACAAAGAAACAATACAACTACAATTAAATAACGAAGTGGTCAATCAAACAGAGAAACCAACAATCATGTGCAAATACACAATTCAGAACTAAACAGCAAAGGCAACGAACAAGCAACAATCATGTGTGAATACGCAATCCACAACTAAACAGCAAAGTAACAAACAAGCAACAAACAATTCCCACATGGCTCCTAGCACATGTCTGAGAACAAAGGGATCAGCAAAACTACCACAAAGGCATACAAATGAAACAATAAACAATGAATTGACCACTCACGTTAACTTGAAGACGCACACTTCAGGATATGTGGAGGAAACTCAGGACACAGGGTTAAATTGGTGTGCTGGCAGGGAGTGCAAAGGATGAACTAAAGGGTGAGCAGGCTATTTATAGTCTCCGCCCCTTAGCTGGCAGGTGGAGTGGGATTCAGTTTGGCAGATTCACCATATTAGAAAGATAACTGAAAAAAAAGGACGAAAATCCAGGGAGTCTTTTCATAGCCGCCCCGGAATTGGGATCAATTCCTCCTGAAAGAAAGACTCACTCTTCTTCCAACTCTGGAAGCACCATCAGACGACACACTGGTCTGGTGTAGGTTTGACGGCCGACCTGGACGTCAACGGACCGAACACGTCCGTCTCTACCGGCCATGACAGCTGTTACTCGACCTGTTGGCCAAGAGGCCCGCGGCAGTTGGGGGTCAAGGATCAGAACAGTCTTCCCTACTTCCAGATTCTGGACTTCCCTCAGCCACTTTCCTCTGGGTTGTAGGTTAGGCAAGTAGTCACGAATGAACCGTGTCCAGAAATGGTCCGCCAACATCTGGCTATGACGCCACTTCCTTCGCCCAAGGAGCTTGCTGTTGGCAAAGATGGCTTGTGGCAGGGAGGCGTCCCGCCGCCCCATCAGCAGCAAGTTGGGAGTGACCGGATCAGGATCACTGGCAGAAGATGAAAGATAGCCTAAAGGCTTTGAATTCATAATGCCTTCTACCTCAACCAGGACAGTGTGAAGGACAGCTTCAGAAGTGGTCTGATTCCCGAGGATCACTCGTAGGGCGTTCTTGACTGATCTGATTTCGCGCTCCCAGACTCCTCCAAAGTGTGGAGAACATGGCGGATTGAAGTTGAAGGAAATCTGCTGATTGGCCAAGTGTTCCTGAAGCTTGGGTTCCATGGCCTGGAAACATTGATTCAACTCCCTGTCCCCAGCACGGAAGTTTGTTCCCCTGTCCGCCCAGATCTCAAAGGGCTTGCCACGACGGGAGATGAAACGACGGAGTGCTAGGAGAAAGGCATCGACATCCATGCTTCCAAGCAAATCCAGATGTAAGCAACGAGTGGTTAAGCATTTAAAGATAATTCCCCATCGCTTCTCTGTTCTACGGCCATGGTGAATGATAAAGGGTCCAAAACAGTCTACACCAGTGGACCAGAATGGTGGTTTGAAGAGACGCAGCCTTGCTGGGGGCAGATCAGCCATCTTGGGCACTTCAGGAGAGGATTTCCACCTCTGACACTCTCTGCAACTGTGCTGATGTTTACGGATGGCTGGTCTTCCTCCCAGGATCCAATACTTGCGTCTCAACTCTCCAAAGACCCTCTCTGGCCCCGGATGCAGCAGGGACTCGTCATAGTGCTTAATGATGAGCTGCGTAGTGGGATGCTTTGGGTCCAGAATGATTGGGTGGATGATGTCTGGGTCTAGGTCCTGGGACCTGCGTAGTCTTCCTCCTACCCGCATCAGCCCAACAT
Organism: Eleginops maclovinus; assembly: GCF_036324505.1. Taxonomy (NCBI): domain Eukaryota; kingdom Metazoa; phylum Chordata; class Actinopteri; order Perciformes; family Eleginopidae; genus Eleginops; species Eleginops maclovinus. The sequence goes on from NC_086362.1 coordinate 4,031,871, forward strand.
CTGGATCAAGCTCAGGAGAGAGTTGAAGTAGACTACTTTGCCTAGAGAGAGGCTTTCCTTTACGGAGAGCGCTGAGTTCTTCAGGGAAGCATGACTCCTGGGCTTGTTGTAGAATGAAGGTTTCCGCTGCTGCACCTTCGGTCACTTTGTCGGATTGAGTCAATGTTTGGTCAGTAGCGGTGATGAGGTCACTCCAGCTTTGATGCTTAGAGGCATTCGGCAATACACTGGGGGCAGCAGAAACATTCAGGCACGTAGCAGCCTTCCTCAGTTCTGTGCTGTCTGTGAGGGATGAGGTGTGGGAAACACCTGGAGCAACAGGCCAGCAAGTCTCAGGGTGCTGAAGGAAGGCAGGTCCGTCCGTCCAGCAGCTAGGTTGCGCCAGGTCACGCAGTGTCTTGCCTCGGGTCAGGTCATCAGCTGGGTTGTTTGGACTGTCCACATACCTCCAGTCATCTGAGTCTGTGAGTTCTTGGATCTCTGCGATTCGAGTGCCAACAAAGACCTTGTAGTGGCACGACTCTGACTTCAACCAGGTCAGCACTGTGGTGGAGTCACTCCAAAGGATGGTTCGGGCCAATGACAAGGTAAGTTCAGACTTCAAGGTAGTGGCCAACTGCGCCCCTACCAAGGCCGCGCTCAGTTCAAGTCGAGGCATTGACAACTGTCTCTTTGGTGACACCCTGGAGCGGGCCATGACGAATGCCACATGAACATGATCTTGGCTGTCATGGACACGTAAGTAGACCACAGTGCCATAGGCCCTTTCTGAGGCATCACAGAAAACATGCAGCTCTCTGTGTACACCTGACTGGTCAGCACAAGAGGGCACATAGCAGCGAGGCAGTCTGATGCTTGAGAGGTCAGCCAGTTCCTGTTCCCACTTCAGCCATCGGTCAACCAGTTCAGATGGAATGATGGGGTCATCCCAGCCTCGTTTGGTCTTCCACAAGTCCTGAACCAGCACTTTGGCCCTGGTGGTATAAGGTAAGATATACCCTAAGGGGTCGTATTGACTGGCCAGAGTGCGATAGATTAGGCGGAGTGTGGGAATCTTGATGGGTGTCACACGGTGTTTGTATCCCAGGCTATCAGGAAGGCAGCTCCAGCGCAAACCTAAGGTGGATTCCTGGGGGTCAATGCCAGCTTGAGAGAGCCACAAGTCCGTGCTAGCAGATCTTGCCTCTGGAGGGAGATGTTCGACAACGCGGGAGTCATTACTCGCCCATTGGCGAATTTCGAATCCCCCGCGAGACAGTGTGGAACGAAGTTTGTCCAGAAGTGCTTTGGCTGTGGCCGAAGAAGGGAAGCTTTGCAGGCAGTTGTCGACATAGAATGCCCTCAACACTGAGTTCATCACTCCCTCATCACTCTCTGGGTGCTCTTTGGCTTGACGCTGCAGGGCATAAATGGCGCAACAAGGACTACAAGTTGTACCGAAAGGTAACACCTGCCACTCATAGGTCTTTGGGTAGGTATCTTGAGCCATAGCTCGCCAGAGGAATCTTAGCAGTGGCCTGTCAGCAGGGAGTAGATGAACTTGGTGGAACATAGATTTTATGTCACCACTGATGGCCACGCTGTGCTCACGGAAACGGAGGAGCACGCCAAGAAGAGAGGGACCCAGAGTTGGACCAGGAAGAAGGCTGCGATTCAGATTCAGGCCATGAAGCTGGAAAGAGCAGTTGAACACCAGCCGGTGTTTTCCACTCGCTTGTCTGATGATGTGATGTGGAACATACCAAGATTCTGAACCTGGCTGATCATCTTTGGGATCCACCTCCTTCACATACTCCATCTCGACCAGTTTCAGGATCTCCTGGTTGCAGATCTCAATGAGCTCAGGGTCCTTCTTCAACCTGCGTTCAGTTCCTCGCAGCCATGGCAACAAGTTATGGGTTGAAGAGGTTAGCCGTGGACTGTTCGGTGCTCTGAGCAATGGGGTAGCATATCGAGACACTCCACCTGCTTCTTTCACTGCAGTTTTCGTCTCGAGCAGCTCCAGGCAATAATGATCCTGCTTAGAGCGGGTTACTTCCTTCTCCTTACGGTGTGGAAAGGAATCGAGTCTCCACAGTCTCTCCACATTCTCCATCAACTCAGCAGTAGCTGGGCAGGATACAGTGTTGCAGAGTGTGAACAAGGCTTGTACATCAGAAGTCTGAAGTCGAGGTAAGGCATTGGCTGGGCCCTGAACAGCCCAACCCAAGGCAGTATGGACGGCGATGGGTCCCCCATAAGGTCCCATGTGGACAGGCTCTTTGGGCACCAACAAGTGGGAATGATCTGAGCCTATCAGGATCAGCGGCCGGGCTTGGACAAAGTCCGGTAAGGGTAGGCCTCGTAAGTGGGAATACTCCCTCTGCAGGTCAGAGGCGGGACAGGAATGCTCAGCCAAGTTGAGGACAGGAGCAGTAAAGGCATTGGCTATAAGGAATTTGATTTTCTTCTGGCTCACTGGGGAGATTGAACAGGAGATTGTCTCACCACTTATGGGAATCACCTCATGACGCACAGTTCTGAGATTCAGGACCTCTTCTGGTCCTTTTAGTTGCAGCTGGGACACTGCAGAGGTTAGGATGATCGTTCTTTCTGAACCATCGTCAAGTATGGCATATGTCTTCAGCCTCTGCCGGCCATTGATCAAGAAAATTGGGACTACCTTCAACATCACACGGGGAGATCTGTTTGGCTGATCCATGTACAGAGTGTCTGCAGAACAAGGTGCACGGACGAGCAGATTGAGGGTGTTTCCCGTTGCTGATTTCTCTGAGCCATGGGGGCCTTTAGATGTTGACGGTTGAGGTATGATGTTATGCAGGATGGTGAGATGCAACTCTTTGCAGACATTGCAAGGCTTTTTGAGGGTGCAATTATCTGGCTTATGACAGCGGGCACATCTGTAGCAACGATCATTCCTCTCTATCCAGGTTCTCAGTTGTGACGGGCTAAATTCTTTAACTTTCGGGCAAGTTCCCAGGAAGTGTTCCTTGTTGTTACAGTATGGACAAAAAGGTTGGAACTTGGGTTTCCCATGGATTGTCATCCCCCTTCCATGGCTTGGTTGAACATCAGGCTGGCTCTCCACAGTGGCGGTGTTGCTCAGGTACATCGTGGTCGGCGTCGCCCTTCTCCCCAGGTTCTTCTGGACTGGCTCTCGTCTCTCCACTGACGCAGGTCCCGAGACTTGTTGGGCAATACTCTTGGCCCGGGCTTTAACCTTGAGCCATGCTGAAAAATCTTCCAAGGTGTATGATTGTTCTGAACCCTCTTTCAAGATGCCACGAAGCAAACAGTGCTCAATGAAACTGTCTCGGTTTTGAATGGGGAGCTTGGCAAGAAGCCTGTCTACGTGAGAGCCACACCGTAACTCACTTCCGTCTGCACCTTCCACTGACCTCAGCATGCCAATCAATGAATGTACAGAAAGAGCGAAGTCCTGGAAAGCGTTGCTGTCACCAAGTCTGACAGGTGGTGAATTGAGGATGCTAGCTATTTCACTTTGGACCAACTGCCGTGGCTGGCCATACTTTGCCTTAAGGGCAGCAAGAGCGGAAGTGTAGGGAGTTGAGGCGTGCATATAGGACTTTGCCAGTTTGTATGCACTTGGCAGCCTCAAGTGATCCATAAGGACCTGAAACTTGTACTGTTCAGAAAGGTGAGCGTGGATATCTAAGAGATTCTCCAACGCCATGGTAAGCAGAACAAAGTCACTTTCCTTTCCGCTCTCAAAATAAGGCAATCTTGGCTTCGGGATGCCAAAGGCAGTCGCTACTAAAAGCTCCAGTATACTAGCGCCCTCTGATACCCTCTCAATGGGGTTAGGCAAGGAAAGAGGTGCAGGTTTCTCACGAACCGGATCTGAAGGCCTCTGACTCCTGGCCGGACGAGGTGCGGTCAGCGCTATGTGGTGAAACAAAGGAGGTGATGGAGCCGCATGCTCGGGACTGGAAGTCTGAAGTAATGTGTGACTCTCAGCAGTAGGATCAGAAGTTGCTGCTTGACTCACAGCATCTACAGGTAGACTCACAGCTGGAGGTAAGTGGTGGTACGAAAGAGATTGTTCACTCACTGGAACTTGATAGGAGACCGATGTCTGAGGAACCTCAGGGGGAGCCTGCTGCTCGGAGAACAGATCAACAGGTTCAGCTGAATCCAGGACTCTGGAGCTCAGGGAAAAAGGAGCAAGCACTTGAGGTGGGTCATTCACACTGGACATAGCTGGCGGAGCGGGTGGATGTTCTGTGGTCATTCCTACATCCCCAGTGAAGGATGTGATTAATCGAGCCTCTTCCAGTTCTCTTCGGACTTTCCGTAGTCGTCGCTGTAGAGTAAGAGACCGGGTCATCCTCTCTCTCTCCTTCAAAGCTTCTTGTGCTCGCCTATCCAGTTCTTGTGCCCGTTCATCTATAGCTTGTTCCTCCTCAATCTGACGCTGTATCTCCTGCAGTTCTCTAAGTTTCCTCCTCTCATCGACCATGGCCGCCTGTTGTGGGGTGAGCTCCACCTGTTGGCTCCTGCGTGAGCTTCGGGAGCTTCCACTAGCATAAGTGGAGCTAGAAGAGAAGGCCGTCTTCGACCTTGGTGGTGGCTCACGCTTGTCGCTCTTGCCCCTGGATCTGCCAGGTCTCACATCTCTCAGGTGGATCGGAGCAGATGCTGGCTGTGTAGCTGGCTGTGGAGCGGGCAGTGGAGCGGGCAGGGGAGCGGGCAGTGGAGCGGGCTGAAGAGCTGCTGATTCAAGCTGGACATAGTCGTGGGTAACTTCATAGTCCTCTTCTTCTTCCTCCTCGACTGTCGTCTCTTCCTCCTCCACTCCTCGTTCCTCAGCGGTTGTGTTCTCTCTCAGCGTCTGATCAGGGTTTTCATGGTCATCCGCCTGGACATCAACAGCACCTGGGGGTGGAGGCGGCAGTACGGCTGCTTGGCTGTGACGAGGGAGGCTTTTGGGCTGGCTGGAGAGTTTCCCATCAGGATCCAGGAAGCCATAGCGGTCAGGTGGACGTCTCTCTCGTGTAGGTCTGGATACCGTCCCCTCACTTCTGGTTCCAGCTTGGGGGGCCTTCTCTGGCAACGTCAACTCTCTTGACTCCTTACCGTTGCCTGCCATGGTATCACTCACTCAGTATCCGGCTCGAAGGACCATTGAAGGAACTGTAGGGGTGATTTGGTTCGGGGAGAGTGAGTGTGGCGAGCAGACAGGGTCTCGGTCAGAAGACCCAAAGGGCAAGGATGCAATGAGGCAAGGAGAAGGCAGGGTTTAATGCAAGAACCAGTATTTATTTTCCCTTTTGGTCTTGATTATTTTGTGTGCTGCATGAGAAAACAAAGAAACAATACAACTACAATTAAATAACGAAGTGGTCAATCAAACAGAGAAACCAACAATCATGTGCAAATACACAATTCAGAACTAAACAGCAAAGGCAACGAACAAGCAACAATCATGTGTGAATACGCAATCCACAACTAAACAGCAAAGTAACAAACAAGCAACAAACAATTCCCACATGGCTCCTAGCACATGTCTGAGAACAAAGGGATCAGCAAAACTACCACAAAGGCATACAAATGAAACAATAAACAATGAATTGACCACTCACGTTAACTTGAAGACGCACACTTCAGGATATGTGGAGGAAACTCAGGACACAGGGTTAAATTGGTGTGCTGGCAGGGAGTGCAAAGGATGAACTAAAGGGTGAGCAGGCTATTTATAGTCTCCGCCCCTTAGCTGGCAGGTGGAGTGGGATTCAGTTTGGCAGATTCACCATATTAGAAAGATAACTGAAAAAAAAGGACGAAAATCCAGGGAGTCTTTTCAATACTGTATAGCTTTGAAAAACAATACCAGATACATAAATGTATGTAAGTATCAAATGGATGATGGTCTATCATCATTACAGTTTTGCAGATATTGCTGGATAAGTTCGCTGCTGAGAAGTCATGTGATTTTCAAGACATTGAAAGAAAACCATGACGGCTTTGTTGGGGAATTCCAACAAAGATTTGTACCCAAACATTGCGGGACTTTTACCCAACAGCCTATCCCACAACATTTCTATATGGCTCTCACCCTACAAGGTTGAAGTTCAAATATTTATGCTAGCCTTAAATTATAGGTTGTAAAACTTTGATACCATAGCATTTTAGTTTGATTATATCACCTCTAAGCAAAAAAAGCATACAGTATATAATACAGTGAACGGCCTTTGTAACAAATGCAAAGGAACCACACTATATTTGTGTTTAGGAAATACACAAATACACTTTGGTTTGAATATGAAAGTTACATGTCATGGTGTTTCAAAGTATTGTAGTATTTTCCTAAGTCTAACTTCTATAAACAGGAGACTTAATTAAACATTCAATTGTAACTGAAAGGGTTTGTTTGAAGCTCAGTATTGGCGTTTTACTCTGAAAGACTGAAGTTTACCTTGTGTTACAGTTGTGTTAGAATTGGTTAAAGTTGAGAATAGGAAATATAGTTTTTTGGGGGGAAACAATGGCTCTGTAGCTGCACTTCAGCTTTTCATTATATTGCCGTTTGCTATTACAGTAAATGATATGGTTTACAATAAGCCCAACACAGAACTCCAAGGGAAATTCCCTCGGGGCGTGTCCCGAGGAGAAAAAATGTAAACAAACCAAAGATTTAAAAAGGCAGAAGAAATCCCTCGGTGTTCAGATCATCTCAGGTGTGCTAAGGAAACTCATCTCTTCTCATCGTTTTCATCTTCTACCAGGTAAGTACCAAACTAATCCACGCATAATACAATAAATACATCCCTAATGGAACATGTTAAGCTCTATAAAGTCAAAATATAGTTCCTTATGTGTTTAAATGGGATTGTCAGAGTAATCATGGTGTGCATGACAACTGCTGGTTATATGTTTTGCACCTGTTGAATAGAAATGAGTACAACATGTGCTATAAACATTTGAATAATACATGTATTCACTTTAAATATTAGGTTGTTATTTTTGTAGCACATTAGTACCGCAGTATGACTTTACAACAGTGTGGACATGGTGTAAAAAAACCAAAACAAATCCATTTTTCTTTCTGTTTATACCAGACTTTTCTACCAAATGGCTGAATCTGACACAGGCAGCAGTGATGGAGAATTTGCTGAACGTTTGGTAACTTCACTGATAGCTATCAGTTTTGTGACTCCAAAAGAAATTCTGAACAAGCTCCAAGGACTTGTTACAAATATCCACTGGAGCCGAGAGGATGTGACTGAATTATTCAAAGCTCTTCTGGAGCGGTTTGAGTCAACAACATATGATGGATCACATCTCTTCTCATGGATGTTGAACATGTTGCAGTGTATACAGATTAATTACATCACTCCAGGTTGGAAAAGTCTAACAGGAAGGACTCTTATCCAGCTGGTCCGAGACAAGACTGTAACAGATAAAGACATTAAGAAAAACCTAGCCAATGACCCGGAAAAGTCCCTGGACCAAATCCTTGAAGAAATCCGCCAACAACGGTTAAACCACATTGACGACAATGTTTTGAAAGACGTGAGAGACATTGTGTCAGCAGTTGTTGAGGATCTGAAGTCACACAGTGATGGATCACAGAGGAAAGGCTTGAAAACAGTCCTGCTAAAGCTTTGTCGGGCAGTGGAAAAGAGTCAGAAGTTCAGACCACGACTGACACAGATGGTCAGCTGGTGTATAATGGCTCTGTCCAAAACAGGGCAGTTAATTCAGGTTGGTACTGGAGAGGGAAAGTCCTGCATAATTGCAATGTTTGCAGCTTTTCGAGCTTTGAGAGGAGAAGAAGTAGACATCTTTACTTGTTCACCAGTTCTTGCAGAAAGAGATTTTGAAGAATGGAAAGACTTTTATGAAATGTTGAAAATCAGTGTCAACTGCAACACCAACAAACAAGTCGATCAGTTAAAAACGTGCTATGAGTGTAAGGTGGTATATGGCACTACTCGTGAATTTGCAGGACACTGGCTACACCAGATCTTTGAAAGAATGGTCACATTTGGGGAAAGGAAATGCCAGTGTGCAATAGTGGATGAAGTAGATTCCTTGATGTTAGATAAAGGTAATGACTTGGTCTATATAGCCAGCGATATGCCTGCTTTGCAACATCTCGATCCACTCCTGGCATTGATATGGACAACTGCTAAAAAATACAGCAATGGCTTTCCTCAGTTAATTTATTCTGATACAGAGAGTAAGGTAAGGGCTGCAGAAGTAGAAATAAAACAAGCTCTGCATTTTACACCGTGTGAGCTCAACAAAGATCGAATGGCGTGTTATGTCCCAGGTTTCCTTTCAGATCTGGTCAGCTCCAAACTAAAGGTTTGGATTGAAAATGCGTTCAAAGCACAAACCATGACAAAAGATCGTGAATATACCCTCGAGATTCATGGGATAGTGCCTGTTGACTACAACTCCACAGGTGTTGTTGAAAACTTTACGGTAATGTCGGATGGACTACAGCAGTTTCTTGAGATGAAACATCAGTACAAGCTGAGTGACATGACGGCCGTCACAAACTATATGTCCAATGTGGAACTGTTTCTGAAGTACAAGGATCAGATCTTTGGGATTTCTGGGACTCTTGGCCAACAAGCAGAGACTGACACACTGGAGAAAATCTATGAAGGTGTCAAGACCTGTCAGATACCTCCATTCAAACGCAGAAAGCTGTTTGAGGTTGAAGGAGTGATTGCATGTGAAGAACAAGAATGGGTTCAGGAAATCTGCAACGTTGTATTGGCAGAAACAAGCCTTACTCCATTTAGGGCTCAAAGAGCTGTGTTGGTCATTTGTGAGACCATCCAACAAGCAAAGGACCTTCACCTTGCTTTAGAAAAAAAAGTCCCAGACAAAAAGCTTTACATAAGCAACAACATGAACAATTCTGCAATCTTTGAAAGTAAGCTTGAAGCAGGAGAGGTCATTGTAGCAACAAATCTTGCTGGAAGAGGGATGGACCTTAAGGTCTCTGACCAGGTAAAGAGAGCTGGAGGTTTGTTCGTTCTGCAGACCTTTCTGCCCAAGAATGCTCGAGTGGAGGCACAGGCATTTGGCCGAACTGCAAGACAAGGATCTCCTGGGTCTGCTCAGCTCATTATCTGCTCAGACCACCTACCAGAACCACTCAAATTGTTGGCTTTGATGGGGAAACTTCAAACTTTATTGGAGAGCTCAAATTCACAGATAAAGATAGTTAAAGAGTTCAGAGATGATGTAGTGGCTCAAGAACTAGCCAGCTACTTGGAGTGTGAAATCCCAAAAATAAAGAAGAAGGAAGGGCTCTTCAGAAGGTATCTGGAGACATTAGATGAATTGTACCAGAGCAATAACAACAAGCCAGCAGCTTCAGGTTTGTCTGCACTCAATGAATTCTGGGGTATTTGGCTTCTCACAAACTTCAATGAAAACGAATCTACCTCGAACTTAGAAAACAAACTTAGAGAAGACTTGGAAACAGCCAGGCAAAAACTCGACCGGAGAGAATCTCCTTCCTCAAACCTGCATCACTACACTGCATTTGGCAACGAATTGCGCAAACAGGGGCAAATAGCAGAGAGCATTATGATGTACACTAAGGCCATACAGGAGGACCACTGTTGGGCAGCAATTGCATATTACAACCGTGCTTTTGCATCTTTATCCCAGCAAGAGATGCAACATGATCCAAACTGCATCGATCAAGCTCTAGAAGATTTGCAAAATGCACTCAAGTCTGTTGAGCTCCACTGCGAACAAATTAAGTTAACTTATGTGTGCTCCAAAGATATCATGGAACTCTGCAGGGATTCAGTCAACCGATTTGACTCTCACATGTCAACCAGACACTCATTATTGCTGTATTTCAAAAGAAACATTGATGAGGCCATAAAAAACCTGGACAGCGCAAAACGGTTTGGCAGAAAGGTGAAATCGGAAGCAAGTCTAGTATACTTTATGGTTCCAGCAGTCCATCTTCTGCCCTGGTTAGTGCGTTCTGCAGAATCACTGCCTCTGATCCGCTCCGGAGACCCTCTGAAGTTGCGCCAGCTAATTAGCCATCACGACTTTGACATTGGCATTGAACTCACACGTCTTGAAAATCTGGGCCTGACTCAAGTCTATACCTTGGACACAGAGTTCTCTCTGCGTGGCTTTTTCTCAAAGCTATGTAGACCATAAGTCAAACGTCTACAGATGTCAGGTGTTCGGGGTTTGAGCAAAGCTATCAAGAAAGCAACAAACCAGACAGTGGTGTTGAAAGGAAATTTTTCGACCACAACATTTAAAGAAGTTAGAAACACAGCATATATTCATCAGTCTGGGGGTTTTTAAGTTCATGTTGTTGCTTTAAAGTTCTTTCTTTACTTCCCCTTTTGGTTTAGAAAACCATGTGATCTGAAAACCATCAAAAACAACGCAGTCAGATTAAAAGTTTTAGGTGTTAATACTTTTTTGATATTTGAATCAGTGCAGGTTCCCTGTTCATTATTAATGTACATAAAATATGGTTTATTTTTCTATATCTACATTTCTTGTCAGTTCAAACAACTGCTTATCATGGTTTTTAATTCAGCTTTCATTATCATTTTTATCTTGTGAATTTGAAAGGTTTTTATTTTATCTTTTTTAATATTCATATTTGTATTTTATCTTTACAAAATGTATACTTGATCCTTTGTCTATGAAAATGAAAAATACATGTTGTGAAGCTGATACTACACAGAAACAATTCTTTAGACACCTAAAAACAGTAACATGTATTTATGTCATTAGTATACTTTTATGGTTCACTAAAGTAACTCGGTTTATATTCAAGGTTTATATTTTTGGAAGTCTATGACACTTCTAAACATTACAATCTAAATTCATTTTGATTTGAAACTTGTTGGTGATTGACTCATCATTTGAAATACTCATTACTACACTTTATTTACATATGTAGGCCAATCATAGTCACATTGTAATAAGCAACTTAAATGATTTATACATGTCTTTGTGTGTTAAAGAAGCTGCTCATAGCAACATTGCAGGGTATGCTTTGAACATGGAATAAATATAATCATTTCAATTCTGCCACTGTGTGGTTTAATTTGGTACTGAACTCTCCCTGCATTGGAGTCCTTGAGGCAGTCTTTGTTTAGTACATAACATAGCATTTTCTTAAATGCATGGATATTAAAATACATTTGCCATGATTTTAGGGGAGTAAAATATCCAACTTAGTTAAGGTAAATATAATATGGATAAATAGTCATTGGATTTAGTACTGTTAAAACATAGGTGGAATTAAAAGGTATATAAAGTCCACCTCAGGAGGAATAGCGTGGTATTGTATTTAATTAACATATTTTTCAAAATAATACTTTATTTTTACTTTATCTGAAGAAATTACAGAAGAAATTTTGGAGCAAAATTAAATTTTGTGTAATCATGTAGCATAACAAGGCTAATTAGCTAGCCCTATCAAGGTCTTGTTCTAATACCCAGCTGTTTCAAGATATAACTTATTGCATTGTGAATAATGGCATATGTGTGAAATGTTCTTTTATTCGAGGAGAGGAAACAAACAAATACAAACCTTTCAGGAGAAATAGAACTTGTATAGGCTATTTACTTCCAAGGAGCACGTGTCCTTCCCACGTGGTATTTTCTTTCAGAAAATCCAAGATGGCGCATTTTTTTCCTTCTTGCTTTTCGATTGGAGTGCTGTTCAGTACAATTGTGCTCAGTGCTGCCCCCAATGGTCAGTAGCCATATAGCTGTCTGTGATAAGTTTTAAATCAGGGCTTTTTCTTCCCCTACCTACTTGACAGGAGAAATGCTTTGTGGAAATATAGCAACACAATGGGGAGATATATAGAATATAAGAAAAGCTTTCTATTGGAAATGCAAGACAGGAGACAGGGTATTACTTTTAAGCATTTATTAATATTTACGTTTGCTTTTTTTTTGTATGTTCATTGTGTTACACAGAGAAATAAGCCGCACAAGTAAAATTGATTGTATTCTTGTACCTTTATTTTTTTTTGTTAATTATATTAATCTCCCTTATCAGTGCTAAGGCTAAAAAAGTTACACAAGAACTATCACACGGTTAACTAACTTGTGAGCACATCAGGACGGTAAACTAACACTTCAAAGAGATAAAACAAATCAAAAATCCTTAAACATAGTGGGTCGGGGGGGGGGTGACATGACGGCCGTCACAAACTATATGTCCAATGTGGAACTGTTTCTGAAGTACAAGGATCAGATCTTTGGGATTTCTGGAACTCTTGGCCAACAAGCAGAGACTGACACACTGGAAAAAATCTATGAAGGTGTCAAGACCTGTCAGATACCTCCATTCAAACGCAGAAAGCTGTTTGAGGTTGAAGGAGTGATTGCATGTGAAGAACAAGAATGGGTTCAGGAAATCTGCAACGTTGTATTGGCAGAAACAAGCCTTACTCCATTTAGGGCTCAAAGAGCTATGTTGGTCATTTGTGAGACCATCCAACAAGCAAAGGACCTTCACCTTGCTTTAGAAAAAAAAGTCCCAGACAAAAAGCTTTACATAAGCAACAACATGAACAATACTGCAATCTTTGAAAGTAAGCTTGAAGCAGGAGAGGTCATTGTAGCAACAAATCTTGCTGGAAGAGGGATGGACCTTAAGGTCTCTGACCAGGTAAAGAGAGCTGGAGGTTTGTTCGTTCTGCAGACCTTTCTGCCCAAGAATGCTCGAGTGGAGGCACAGGCATTTGGCCGAACTGCAAGACAAGGATCTCCTGGGTCTGCTCAGCTCATTATCTGCTCAGACCACCTACCAGAACCACTCAAAGTGTTGGCTTTGATGGGGAAACTTCAAACTTTATTGGAGAATGTCACTAATGTCTTGCCACTTATATTTTCGATGGAATTGAAGTACTATCAAAGAAGCCCCAGCTCTGAGCAATCTAACGAGATGTCTACAACTCTGACACATATTTTGACTGAAAACTCAAATTCACAGATAAAGATAGTTAAAGAGGTGAGAGATGATTTAGTGGCTCAAGAACTAGCCAGCTACTTGGAGTGTGAAATCCCAAAAATAAAGAAGAAGGAAGGGCTCTTCAGACAGTATCTGGATACAATAAATATGGTGTACCCAAGCAATAACAACAAGCCAGCAGCTTCAGGTTTGTCTGCACTCAATGAATTCTGGGGTATTTGGCTTCTCACAAACTTCAATGAAAACGAATCTACCTCGAACTTAGAAAACAAACTTAGAGAAGACTTGGAAACAGCCAGGCAAAAACTCGACCGGAGAGAATCTCCTTCCTCAAACCTGCATCACTACACTGCATTTGGCAACGAATTGCGCAAACAGGGGCAAATAGCAGAGAGCATTATGATGTACACTAAGGCCATACAGGAGGACCACTGTTGGGCAGCAATTGCATATTACAACCATGCTTTTGCATCTTTATCCCAGCAAGAGATGCAACATGATCCAAACTGCATCGATCAAGCTCTAGAAGATTTGCAAAATGCACTCAAGTCTGTTGAGCTCCACTGCGAACAAATTAAGTTCACTTATGTGTGCTCCAAAGATATCATGGAACTCTGCAGGGATTCAGTCAACCGATTTGACTCTCACATGTCAACCAGACACTCATTATTGCTGTATTTCAAAAGAAACATTGATGAGGCCATAAAAAACCTGGACAGCGCAAAACGGTTTGGCAGAAAGGTGAAATCGGAAGCAAGTCTAGTATACTTTATGGTTCCACTAATCCATCTTCTGCCCTGGTTAGTGCGTTCTGCAGAATCACTGCCTCTGATCCACTCCGGAGACCCTCTGAAGTTGCGCCAGCTAATTAGCCATCGCGACTTTGACATTCACATTGAACTCACACGTCTTGAAAATCTGGGCCTGACTCAAGTCTATACCTTGGACACAGAGTTCTCTCTGCGTGGCTTTTTCTCAAAGCTATTTAGACCATAAGTCAAACGTCTACAGATGTCAGGTGTTCGGGGTTTGAGCAAAGCTATCAAGAAAGCAACAAACCAGACAGTGGTGTTGAAAGGAAATCTTTCGACCACAACATTTAAAGAAGTTAGAAACACAGCATATATTCATCAGTCTGGGGGTTTTTAAGTTCATGTTGTTGCTTTAAAGTTCTTTCTTTACTTCCCCTTTTTGTTTAGAAAACCATGTGATCTGAAAAGCATCAAAAACAACGCAGTCAGATTAAAAGTTTTAGGTGTTAATACTTTTTTGATATTTGAATCAGTGCAGGTTCCCTGTTCATTGTTAATGTACATAAAATATGGTTTATTTTTCTATATCTACATTTCTTGTCAGTTCAAACAACTGCTTATCATGGTTTTTAATTCAGCTTTCATTATCATTTTTATCTTGTGAATTTGAAAGGTTTTTATTTTATCTTTTTTAATATTCATATTTATTTTATCTTTACAAAATGTATACTTGATCCTTTGTTTATGAAAATGAAAAATACATGTTGTGAAGCTGATACTACACAGAAACAATTCTTTAGTCACCTAAAAACAGTAACATGTATTTATGTCATTAGTATACTTTTATGGTTCACTAAAGTAACTCAGTTTATATTCAAGGTTTGTATTTTTGGAAGTCTATGACACTTCTAAACATTACAATCTAAATTCATTTTGATTTGAAACTTGTTGGTTATGACTCATCATTTGAAATACTCATTACTACACTTTATTTACATATGTAGGCCAATCATAGTCACATTGTAATAAGCAACTTAAATGATTTATACATGTCTTTGTGTGTTAAAGAAGCTGCTCATAGCAACATTGCAGGGTATGCTTTGAACATGGAATAAATATAATCATTTCAATTCTGCCACTGTGTGGTTTAATTTGGTACTGAACTCTCCCTGCATTGGAGTCCTTGAGGCAGTCTTTGTTTAGTACATAACATAGCATTTTCTTAAATGCATGGATATTAAAATACATTTGCCATGATTTTAGGGGAGTAAAATATCCAACTTAGTTAAGGTAAATATAATATGGATAAATAGTCATTGGATTTAGTACTGTTAAAACATAGGTGGAATTAAAAGGTATATAAAGTCCACCTCAGGAGGAATAGCGCAGTATTGTATTTAATTAACATATTTTTGAAAATAATACTTTATTTTTACTTTATCTGAAGAAATTACAGAAGAAATTCTGGAGCAAAATTAAAGTTTGTGTAATCATGTAGCATAACAAGGCTAATTAGCTAGCCCTATCAAGGTCTTGTTCTAATACCCAGCTGTTTCAAGATATAACTTATTGCATTGTGAATAATGGCATATGTGTGAAATGTTCTTTTATTCGAGGAGAAGAAACAAACAAATACAAACCTTTCAGGAGAAATAGAACTTGTATAGGCTATTTACTTCCAAGGAGCACGTGTCCTTCCCACGTGGTATTTTCTTTCAGGAAATCCAAGATGGCGCATTTTTTTCCTTCTTGCTTTTCGATTGGAGTGCTGTTCAGTACAATCGTGCTCAGTGCTGCCCCCAATGGTCAGTAGCCATATAGCAGCTGTCTGTGATAAGTTTTAAATCGAGGCTTTTTCTTCCCCTACCTACTTGACAGGAGAAATGCTTTGTGGAAATATAGCAACACAATGGGGAGATATATAGAATATAAGATAAGCTTTGTATTGGAAATGCAAGACAGGAGACAGGGTATTACTTTTAAGCATTTATTAATATTTACGTTTGCTTTTTTTTTGTATGTTCATTGTGTTACACAGAGAAATAAGCCGCACAAGTAAAATTGATTGTATTCTTGTACCTTTATTTTTTTTTGTTAATTATATTAATCTCCCTTATCAGTGCTAAGGCTAAAAAAGTTACACAAGAACTATCACACGGTTAACTAACTTGTGAGCACATCAGGACGGTAAACTAACACTTCAAAGAGATAAAACAAATCAAAAATCCTTAAACATAGTGGGTCGGGGGGGGGGGGGGGGGGGGGGGACAATGAACAAATTAAAAATGAAAAGACAAAATGGACGAGCATTTACACTCACACAGCCCTGCTCAACTCTCCAAAAATAAGTACCACTCCTTTTCCTTATTTGGCAATTTCATTGTCTAGGCTCCAACTGTTCTTTTTTTGGGTAGACGCTCCCATGCTAGATTGCTCAAGCTTTTTTTTTAAGTCTGGGAGGAGCATTTCCAATCTATTCTTCAGCACTCAACAGCAACATAAGTGCCTAAAACATGGCGGCATCCTGGGTAGACGTCACATTTTGCATTTAGGCACTCAGCTGTCTTTCCTGTCACTGTCGTCATCCAACTCTACTTCATCAAACAGCTTGGGACCACTACATAGCGTGTGGCAGAAACAGGCAACCCTTCATAAAAATGTAACTTCTTCATAAAACAAACAAAGATGCAACGCTTCATCAGAACAGGAACGCGTTCAAATAGGTGCCACGCTCAATAATGCCAAGGAAAATAATCTCACTGGGTCCAAAAACTGGGACTTTCAAAAGTACGCTCAGCATAATGACATGTTGCTGGGCAGTGGTAAGCTCATTAAGTGGGACATTTCTGATGGCGGTATCTTGAGTCCTGCATTTGGGTGCTCTTAGATTTGGCAGTAAGAAAGCTTATTGGCTGCAATTCGAGATTTGTTGTTTCAAGGTGCAGAAATTGGCTGTTTATTTTTTTACTTGTATGACAAAAAAAGGCTCAATATTTCGACTGATGGAGGCAACATTTGTACACTTTTTTCCCAAGTGTGTTGGCAGTGAAGGGGCTGGAACAGGGTCATTGATAAGTCAATCACAGGGGGTTTAGCTGGCATCAAAATTAAAACTTCTCCATAGGACCCTGGATGTCTTTACTGCAATAATTGTGCTTACAGGGAAAAAAAGCGCTTCCATACACCAACATTTTTCTTCCTCGGACACATACATACCGCAACATTCACAACACAATTCTCTTGACCCCGTTTTGGATAAAGCCGCTAGTTGAGAAGCTCGTGTTCATTACACTTCCCATCGCACTCAAAATCAAGTATGCTAGCTGGGTTTGTTAGGAGGTATCCGTGCACGGGCAAGGCTAAAAGACTACAACCCAGATGATAAACACAGTGATCCCTTCTGGCTTAACCAAACACTGAAATGCAATATCCACACCAGCATGCTACTAAGCGATGCAAGGCTTCCTGTTGAGTAGCAGACCAGCATGGATATTTGGTCACAGTGCGGGACTACCAGGAATATTGGAAGCACTACTTAGTGAGCGACTAGTCTCACCTATGCTTACCTGTAGACCGCCATGTTTGCCAAACACTCCAAGGAAATAAAAACACACACACACACACACACACACACACACACACACACACACACACACACCTCATTAGCAGAATATATATTTAAAAAAAATTGTATCCAGTCGATATTCACATGGGCTAAAACCAGGCATGCAACTTCCAAGTCCAGAAAAAAAAAAAGAGTAAAATAATGAAATAGCTTCCTGCCTACTTCCCTTAAATCCAATGGAAAAAACAAAAACAGTCACTTATAGACGGGGCAAATGGAAGACATAAACAACCTGGCAACACCAAGGAGGAAGTAGTCACTATAATGGTTCTCATTGGCTGACAGGGTCAACCAATCAGTAGCTTCGGCCATTTGCTGAGGCAGGTTACAAATGACATAATAAAATCAGATTAAAGTAAAAATTACACGGTAAAATGTAGCTTAAAAAGTAGTAGACACACATTGTTATAAGTATCTTTGCTAAATTCTATTTTTTTTGTCTTTTATTTTTTAATCTATGTTGTTTTAAACTGAAACTGTTTTATCTATTATCATCATCATCATTATCATCATCATCATCATCAACACCATAATCATCAGGGTCAACAACAAAACCATTTCTGAATTATTACCATTGGTTACTGCAAGGTGTGTGTTGTCTATAGGCCTCCTCTAAACTAAAGGCCTCTATAGGAGTCAAAAGAGGGAGGGAGACAGGACTGGTCGACATTATTTCCTCGACTCCCCCCTTTTTATTAATCTCTCATTCCTGTACTTTTTATGTTTGTTGTAGAACAGCCCAATCCACTTTGATTTCAGCAGAAAGGAGGAGGACTGTTCTCTGTCTCCCTCCATCTCTTATCCTATTCTGCTCTTGTGGGGAATGATGGGAGTTGTTAAGTGACAAATAAGTAACCCATTCGTCTTGTTCCTTCATTATCGTCGCGCTTCATCTTTCCCTTTCTGTTTGCCCTCTTTCTTTCTCACCCTCTATCTCTTTAGCTATTTTTATTTATTTTTTTCCTTCAGCAAGACACCTCCATGGTTTGGGAGGGGCTGGGCGGCATCTGTCCGCCCTGAGAGCCCTGAGACAGGGTGCGGGAGCGAGAGCGCGACCCATCCATGGAGTAGGAGGAGGACAGGGAGGTAGTGCGGGAGCGGGACAGGCGGGTCATGCAAGATGAAGCCACTGTGGAGAAGAACAGATAGATAGAATAGAATACCTTTGAATATTAGAAATTAATGGAAACACATGCAACGTCAAAGGAAAAAAGTGTGGTTGTCCTACTTAAAATACACAAGTTTGAACTTACTGTATCCCATTCCTTGGATGAAGTACTTGAAAGCCTCAGTCAGTTTAGCAGGCTGCAAACACAAAGAGAGATAACAGCAGTGCATTGAGTAATTCCAATCTGTAAAAGGTGTACAAATGAATCCCAGACTGGACAAGGCAGTGGTAAGAACTCAAAAGGTAGAGAGAGCTTTATTTGTTTCTATTTTGACATCATACCAAATTGAAAAAGACTGGAAAATTAGGCATTCAATCAAGTGAGAATCAGGGTCATTTTCTCGTAGACTTCTATAGAATTGTACCTGTTTTTGTCATCAGTGTAGTCGCCCCATGCTAGCAATTAAAAAAAAAGGTAGCTTAAGCTTTGACTTAGACCCAGAGGTCGCCGCTAGACTACAACACCCAGAACTTTTCAAAGAAGTTTGTTGTTTTTTTTGTGGCTTTTTGGAGACAAGGTACTGGCAATATCCCTTCAATAGCATGGGAGATCTAATTATAGGTACGGTGCTTCAGTTTCAGATGATGTTTTGTAATTCTGAGTTGTTTTAACGCATCCATACATGAGCACAAAGAAGGATCCATGTCTTAAGTGTTAGAAAGACGATGTTAGTTTGTTGTTACCTGGGTCAGCTGAGGGAGACCACCAGCGTCAGCCATCTGTGGTGGACAAAGAGGAAGAGTTAATGGTAAAATAAAGTGCAAGTAAGGAGACATACAGGATAAAAACAGATCCAAAAAAGAAAGACTTTGTTACCTTTAAGAATGAGGTTGTTGTTGGGTCCATTTTGCTGTTGCACTCCACCTAGTGGTCATACAAGGAACAGTAAACATCGGCCAACAAGACTCAACTCTTTGTGTTGATATACATTTGAGAAAAACCCACTACAAAACCAGTCAAGTCAAATTCCCATTCAAAACGTAAAATAAGACCTCAACACTTACGGCAGCTTCCTCATATGGAGCCTGATCTCCCACCACCAACATCACTGGACACCTGAAGTGGACAGAGATATAGATTAGAAGGGTTTAATTCAGATATATAAGAGGTTTTTATTTTACAAATCAAGCAAGAAAATAAAGAATACAGATAGAAGTTTAGTAAATATTTACTTGAAGGTGCTGTTGCGGTCGATGTTCAAGTCTCTACGGCTGGAGGGAAACAGAAAGAGAAGCTGTTGGTTGTTTTTGAGATAGCATTGAATGTATCTTATAATGTCTGCAGGTGTGTTTACCTGTTGTAAGTCTTCCAGAAGAGCTCTATGTTGACCATATTGGACGCTTTGGAGATGCGCTCTCTGTGAAACTGCACTAGCTCTGTGTTGGCGGACAGCTCCTCCTGCAAGAAACGACATTTAATCGAAGCTATTTGTGGAAAGTATGTTGTGTTCTGATATGAAACACAGACTGAATTCACACTATAATTATCGTCTCCGTACCTGACTGAAGAGGTGGGACATGATCTGCTCTGTGAGGGAAGACGTCACGGAGACGAGCTGGAGGAGGAGAGGAAGACAAATCAATAGGACGGTTCATCACTTTTTAGTCTAATATGATAAACAAGGACATAATCAATAGCGCTCTGGGACCATGCACGCGGTCGCATAATTTCATATCCACAGCTAAACGTAAACTGATGGAGAGGTCATATTAGATCTAACTCTATTAAATACAACATGTTTCTGTGTACAAAGACGATCGTACCTTCTGAGCAGCCCAGTCGATCCATCCTCTGGCGTTAGTGTCGATGTTGACCAAAACCAGACCTTCCACTGAATCTGGGTTTGCCAGCTGATGACAGGAAGCAAAAATGGTGAGATGATAGAGAAAACATCACGAGACACAATGTGTTCAGTGTCTTTCAGTAGGTAAAAGTACAGACAGAAATGTACATGAATAACAGTGTAAAAAGGTAAAAGTTAAATCAGCACACAAGTTATTACAAATAATTAAAGCTGCACAATTATCACATTAGGAACGTTTTTGCATCGTCTTTATCTGATGACATTTTTCAGGCTGTAAATAAGTTTTAGGTCTTTAAATTTTAACTAATTATAAGATGTTCTTAATTTTATTCTTAATTTTGTTCTTATTTTAATCCTATATTTATTCTTATATTAATTTGTAATTTAATTCTTAATTTTATTCTTAATTTTGTTCTTATTTTAATCCTATATTTATTCTTATATTAATTTGTAGTTTAATTCTTATTTTAATTCTTTATTTTGTTCTTATTTTAATCCTATATTTATTCTTATATTAATTTGTAATTTAATTCTTAATTTTATTCTTAATTTTGTTCTTATTTTAATCCTATATTTATTCTTATATTAATTTGTAATTTAATTCTTAATTTTATTCTTAATTTTGTTCTTATTTTAATCCTATATTTATTCTTATATTAATTTGTAATTTAATTCTTATTTTAAATCTTTATTTTGTTGTCTTTTTAATCCTATATTTATTCTTATATTAATTTGTAATTTAATTCTTATTTTTATTCTTTATTTTGTTCTTTTTTTAATCCTATATTTATTCTTATATTAATTTGTAATTTAATTCTTTATTTTGTTCTTTTTTTAATCCTATATTTATTCTTATATTAATTTGTAATTTCATTCTTATTTTTATTCTTTATTTTGTTCTTATTTTAATCCTATATTTATTCTTATATTAATTTGTAATTTAATTCTTGTTTTTATTCTTTATTTTGTTCTTTTTTTAATCCTATATTTATTCTTACATTAATTTGTAGTTTAATTCTTATTTTAATTCTTTATTTTGTTGTTATTTTAATCCTATATTTATTCTTATATTAATTTGTAATTTAATTCTTATTTTTATTCTTAATTTTGTTCTTATTTTAATCTATATATTTATTCTTATATTAATATATTATTCCGATTGAATTCCTACTTTACTCTGATTTTCTCTAATATCAGGAATGATGTGAAATCATAATAATAAGTAATCTTATACATTTTGTATACATTTAACATGCTCTTTTTAACAGAGCTGGAAAATAACTAGGTGAATTTATTGTAATATGTGTATTAAGTACTTTTTTTTGGTAGAGTTTTTGCTATTTCATAATTCAGCCTTCGGGAAATATTGTATTTTCTTCTATAAAGTAATATAAATGAGCGTTAGCAGCTGCACTATTAAAGTTATATTCTCATTAAATCCTCCATAATTGAATTCAGTAATATAATATATTCTGTAATGGGCCATTTTGAACAACGAGTACTTTTTACTGTTGGTACTTAAAGTATATTGCCATATTTAGTCCTACTTGGAGTCTAGGAGAGTAGTTGTACATTTTGCCACTTTTACTGACATAGTCTGTGTTCTTCTTCTACAACGTTATGCAAAATATAAACCACTGTAACCATTACAAATGGCAAAGATGTTTGAGTTATGGATGTATTAACGCAATTTAGAAATTTGAAAATTACTGCATATGTTCCTACCATCTCTCATTGCTGTTTATTAAACATACCAAGGCGCAGGTTTATACGCTGCTGTCAGAACACAAGAGCTTAAAATAAAGGACACTCACTGCAAACTTGGAGAGGATGTACGCTCCGACCCCCACACCCACTCCGATTACAGTACGGAAGCTGTGAGGGACAAAACAAGTTAATACCACATACAGAGAGTCAGCTCTTTTGAAGTCAAACACACAGAATCACAAGTATGTTTTGAGGCGGAAAAACAACATTTTGCTCCTTCTGAATAAATGCCATTTACTCACTTGAAAAACTGCAGGACGGATGGGATCATCTCCGCTACGGTGTCCATGGTGGGATACTGGTAGCTGTAACAGGGAACAAAAGCAAGGCCGGTCCATCATAAGGAGGAAAACGCATCCAAAGCTACCCCCTTGAATGTGAAACCAAACTAATGTCGACATTATCCACAATGAATGATCAGCAAAGATTCATATCTATATTTTATACATTGGCTGATCTAGAGGAATTTAAAACGAGATCAAAAAGAGAATAACCTCCCATTTCTAGATTGAGGGTCACAATCCTCCCGAGCTGTAAAATAATCACACGAGGACGTGAATTGATGGAGAAGTACAGAGTGAAGTGTGTGAAAAGATAGAGAAAAGAGCGGCTTTTCTTTAAACCTCTGACAGGAAGAGCGTATTAAAGACCGCAGAGGAGAGAGATGTTAAAGATGGGAAGTATTTTTGGAAGAGATTAGGTTTAAGCCTGCCATAGAAGACTGTTTCTGAGAAGTTCATTTGAAAAGACAGCAAGGTTACTGCAGGACAAAACCAGCATGTCAACATAAGAGCAATGCAACGTACCCTGCGGGGTAGGCAGCAGCCCCCTCCTCCTGCCCCGGAGCATCAACATGAATCAGGGTGAAGTTCTTCACAATCTCCTGCATCTCCTCGAACTTGAACAGAGGGGAGAAGCAGCTCTTACCTGTGAGGAATTAAATATGGGAGGTCAAGAAAAAGTCAGTTCAGATGGGAGAAAGAGCTGTGGTTCGAGACACTTACTTTCCAGACCCACGTCATGGAAGGTGAGGATGGCAGGCCTGCGGGTGGTCCGTGTGCCGTGAAGGGTCACGTGCAGAACACCGTGCGGGGTCTCGATACTGTGCTCCTGCAAAATAACAAATATGAGGTTTGATATTGACATTGCTGGAGTGAGATTCAAGTATTTTCCCTCCTTCATGAAATGTATATCCCCCAATGTTTTTCATTCCTTGTTCATTTTTCATTCCAAAAAAGCCTTTAGACTCATGGATGGACAACAAAGAGGCACTAAGGGACTTATAATGACCATTGAAAAGGGGAAAAGATGCAACTAATGACTATCAAGAAACAGAAACACAACTAATATGACACATAAATGCAACACATGATCTGAAACAACCACAAAGAGACACAACTGGTCAATCTAAGACAAGATGGCGCCGAGGATGGCTGCCGTGTCTCGAGCTCCTCAACAACCCCACATCTTAGTGTTTTTATTGTTTTACTTTGTTGGTTGTTTTTAACTTTTTTTGCAACATGCAAACCGCCCAAGCGAGCCCTATCATCCAATATGATAGAGAACAACTTTTACACATCAGGTCGCTGGTGGACAGCAATAATCCACGACGACCTGCAAACAATGGAGAGTCTCCGTGTTTACCTGCTGGAGCTCTACCTGTGGAGCGCAGGAGGAAGAGACCACGAGGTTCCCGGGCCGGGGTCCTGGTCAGGCTGAGGAAACGTGAAAACAGGCCACCTCTACCGAGTTTACTTCTGGCAAATGTCCAATCCCTGGATAATAAGCTGGACGAACTCCGTAGCAGGGTGGCATTTCAACGGGACATTAAGACCTGTAATGTTTTGGTTTTCACGGAGACTTGGCTCGACCCCACGATACCGGACGCCGCCATTGTTCCACACGGATTCTCCATTCATCGCCAGGACCGGACAATAAAGTCAGGGAAGAGCAAGGGAGGAGGTGTCTGCTTCATGATTAACAACAACTGGTGCTCAGATGTGGAGATCATTTCTTCGGACTGTTCTCCCAGCCTAGAGCACATCATGATCGGATGCCGGCCTTTTTATCTGCCGAGGGAGTTCACATCTGTTGTTCTAACAGCAGTGTATGTTCCGCCGCACGCTGACAACAACACAGCGCTGGAGGAGCTGTATGGGGTTATCGACAGGACAGAGACTTCTCGGCCAGAGGCCGCATTTATTGTGGCCGGGGATTTTAACAGAGCCAACATGAAGAAAGTCCTGCCGAAATACTATCAGCACGTCAGCTGCCCCACGCGCGGTGGAAATACACTGGACCATGTTTACACTCCTTTCCGGCATGGATATAAAGCCCTCCCCCGCCCCCCCTTCGGCAAGTCAGACCACATATCTCTTCTTCTGCTCCCCGTTTACCGGCAGAGACTGAAGAGGGACCGACCTGTGACAAGGACAGTGCAGCGTTGGTCCGAGCAGTCTGACTCTGCTCTCCGCCACTGCTTTGGCATCACGGAGTGGTGTGTGTTTGAGGAGGACGATATAAACACACACACTGACGCGGTCATTTGCTACATCGGCAAATGCATCGATGACGTCGTGCCGCGGATTACTGTACGGACATTCCCAAATGAGAAGCCCTGGATAAACGGCGAGGTCCGAGCTAAACTTAAAGCACGGGCCATCGCGCACAGCGGCGGTGATTTGGATGAGTACAGGAATTCCAGGTATGCACTCCGGAGAGCTATTAGCAGTGCGAAAAGACAATACAGGGACAAGGTGGAGTCGAACTACAAGGGCTCCAACGCCAGAAATATGTGGTCTGGACTAAAAACAATAACAGACTACAAAAGGACAACGAGTGGTGCTGAGGAAGTGTCTGCATCTCTCCCAGATGAACTGAACACATTTTATGCACGCTTTGAGAAGCCCCCGGCTGTGGAGGCACCAAAGGCCCAGGATCCCTGCTCACTGGTTTTAACCAGTGCAGATGTGTGTAGATCTCTGAAAAGGATCAACACACACAGGGCTCCGGGACCTGATGGCATCCCTGGCCGTGCTCTCAAGGTGTGTGCAGTTCAGCTGGCAGATGTGTTCACAGACATTTTCAATAGGTCATTGCTCCAGTCTGTAGTCCCCACATGCTTTAAAGAGTCCATCATTGTCCCTGTCCCCAAAAAGACAAAACCCGTCTGCCTCAATGACTACCGCCCAGTTGCACTCACCTCCATCATCATGAAGTGCTTTGAGCGGTTAGTCAAAACTTTTATCACCTCCTCCCTCCCTGACTCACTGGACCCCCTGCAGTTTGCCTACAGAGCAAACAGGTCCACGGATGATGCCATCTCCCTCACCCTCCACACTGCCCTCTCCCACCTGGACCAGAGGAACACTTATGTGAGAATGCTGTTCATTGACTACAGTTCAGCATTCAACACCATTGTGCCCTCCAAGCTCATCATTAAGCTCAGGGACCTTGGGCTCAACAGCGCCCTCTGTGACTGGATCATGAGCTTCCTGACGGGCAGATCCCAGGCAGTGCGGATGGGGAACATCACATCCTCCACCTTGACCCTCAACACCGGAGCCCCTCAGGGTTGTGTGCTCAGCCCTCTCCTCTACTCCCTGTTCACGCACGACTGCGTGGCCACACACAGCTCCAACACCATCATCAAGTTTGCTGACGACACAACCGTCATCGGCCTGATCACAGACGGCGACGAGACGGCGTACAGAGAGGAGGTCAGAGCCCTGACATCTTGGTGCCAGGACAACAACCTCCATCTCAACGTCAGCAAAACAAAGGAGCTGATTGTGGACTACAGGAAGAGGCAGAGAGAGGCACACACACCCATCACCATCGACGGGAATCCTGTGGAGAGAGTCAGCAGCTTCAGGTTCCTCGGGGTAAACATCAGTGAGGACCTGACATGGACACATCACACCAGGGTCATATCCAAGACGGCTCGACAGCGGCTCTTCTTCCTCCGCAGGCTGCGGAAGTTCAACATGGACTCCAGGATACTCTGCAACTTCTACAGGTGCACCATCGAGAGTATCCTGACTGGCTGCATCACCGCCTGGTATGGCAGTTGCACCGCCCTCAACCGTAAGACTCTACAGAGGGTGGTGAGAACTGCTCAGCACATCACCAGGACGGAGCTGCCATCCATGGAGGACCTCTACACCCAGCGGTGTAGGAAGAAGGCCGGTAGGATATTAAAGGACCCCCATCACCCCAGCAACAATCTGTTCTGTCTGCTGCCGTCTGGCAGACGGTACCGCAGCATCCGGACCAAGACCACCAGACTCAGAGACAGTTTTATACCACAGGCTATAAGACTACTGAACTCCTGAGCTGTGTGAATGTCTACTCACATCTGTTTATAGTACACACATACATATATATACTGTATATTTTACACATCTGCCATACATATCTGTTTATAGTACACATATCTATATATTGTACATATCTGCCATATATATCTGCTATACATAATATATGCATCTGCCCATACCTCCTCATTCAACAGTGTAAAGTGTTTAAATACTTTCAGTGTATTCCACATATGTATATATTTCACATCCTCAAATCTTTATTGTTGTTACTGTAAATATTCTTCTCTCTTTTTGCACTATTTTATTTATGTTATTTGCACCATGTATGTTGAGTTGTTGGAGGAGCACGCGACATAAGATTTTCATTGCCAACATATACGCTGTATCTGCTGTGCATATGACAAATAAAGCCTTGAAACCTTGAAACCTTGAAACTGGACTTCATTTTGGATGATTTTACTCTCAGCTTGTATTTCTAAGATGACGTACCTGTCCTTGGTCCAGGAGTATCCTAGCAGCCAGTTCAACATCCTGTGAGAAATATAGAAATGAAGTCTCGTTAGAACAAAGTGTGCATGTGTTAAATTAAATCTGACTAAAGATGTCACTTCACTTTTGTCTTTGTGGGGAAAAAGACCCCAAAAATAATACACTTTTTGATAAATCAACCAGTTATTTCACAATTGAGTCGAATGAGTACTTTTGAAAGGACTCAATTTAACAACTGTGTTTATTTCATTCATAAAAACCTTGATAAACTGTTCTAATTGTAATCTGATTACTTTACTTTGTCTTTTTACTGGGTTTAAATAGAAAAAAGAAGCATATTTGACAGAAAATGTCAACTCATTGTTCTTTCAAAGTCCTTTTATGTAAAAAGACGCCACGCTCGCTCAGTAATTAACACCCACAGAGACAAAAAGGGCGGTGTTAGACTCCAGAAAAAGCATCAGAGAAACTCTCAGGAGGAGCAGGTGGTTGCGGGATACTGAGTATTATTAGTAGGATGTCTGTCAGTGGGAGGCTTTACGTTCATTTGCAACCTTGGATCCATTTACCCGGCTATTAAGTTACGAGCATCCCGAGCGCCTCTGAAATGAGCAGACTGGGAAGTTGAAGTGGAGGTGGGCGTGTGCATATGTCTGCATCATAAAAGGTCATTAGTTTAATCAATATGAAGCATGTTCTCGATCATAGGGTTTAGCGTGTGGCAGGGGCTGCGTGTTTAATGAGGGTGGAGGCGGGATGTCACGGAGAACGATGGAGGTTTGGATAATCACCCGCCACACCCCCATGGGTCATGTCGTGGCAGATGATGCCGGAAAGAGAGAATGAGGGAATGAGTCTCTGCTTTTGTCCTGTACATTTTGACATCTTAAAGGGAAGACACTACAGGGGGAAGAAGTTAACATTTTGAACTAATAGATATCAACGTTCTATTCATTTAGTATGAAAAGTTTTGTGAAATTGTACTTTGAAGTTTAAAATGATTGACATATAAAGGCTTTTACACAGAGAATGTTGGATATCTGTGAGTATTGAGAAAACAGCCTTTAAAAGGTGGATTCAAGAAATGTTTTCAAGTTTTCTGAAGGTCTAAGGTGAGTTGGAGACTTGGAGAGTATACAAATAGATACATAAATAGACTAAGTTATTATAATAGACACCTTAGTGTATATGTTGAGCCTCAGCATTACACCAGGTGACGTCTTCCCCAAAAGTGAAGATTATTTTGAGCCCATTACATTGTCTCTACCATCCTAAATACTCAGTAGAAGACCAAATGCGTATTAATGCACAGCTGAAAATAGTCCTTAAGAAATGCACTTTATACTGTTGGCTTAAAACTACAGTACACAGCTGTTTGAGGAACATACTGAACTTTTAAAATGGTTTGAATACCGGCAGACTCAAGAGACGCCTTTGAGCTTTGAGTCAAATACGACAGAAAGGTGGAGAAATTATGTATTGAATTTCAGTCAGCTGACAGTTACAAAAAGTGCATTAAACCATGAAGAGTCAAACTCAAAACAGCTCCATTAGCCAAATTAGCTTTCCATTAGCCAAACCATTACAAGTGCTACTTTTACTGAGATGCAAAGTAACTGTGTCTTGCTTTAATGGGATCTGGTACCAGAGAAGCTCACGAGTCCTACTTTAGTTATAACAATCCCTACCTGCCTGTCCTTAATGCACATGTATTGTTACTAAACTCACTAAACCTCCTCCTGCTCACTCACTGGATTCTAATTCAGATTACTTCTCCCTTTATGAATGTTGTTTTTGTTTCAGCGTTGCATTTCCCTGTTCTTCCCAGCAGGAGTCGGCAGTGAGAGACGCTCCGCTCTGCTGCATCTGCTCGACAAACATCGGCAGAGCAGAGGAGCTGCTCTCTCTCCCTCGGGGTCTTTGACGTCAACCCGGCACCTCTGAGCCAGCACTGCAGCTGTGCACAAACACCACACACACACTAACACACAGTCACAGTATTTGCAACACATGGTGTCACAAGTACGCTTTGCTCAGACTCAAAACGCACACTCGTACAGCACGGACACAAATGCTCACACACAAACCAACCCTTGTTTTTCTGACTCCTGGGACACACACACACGTCTGTGGTTGCACATAATGTCCGATACACTCATGTGTGTGTCTTCCAGCTGGGATAGGATGTGTTTGCATGCATCCCTTGTGTGCAACATGTGTGTTTCTCTTCAGTGGTCGTTATGTTGAATGTTTGTTTTCCATGTATCGTGTCTTAATATTGACTTGATCATTATCGTATCGGTCATATTTGTGTGGCATCTTCTCTGACCTTGGCTTCCGCCTGACCCGTCAGTAATGGCTTCTCCTCCGTGATGGCGATTTCCTGCATTTCTGTCGTCATGGCGTCAACTCCTGTACAGGTAGAAGAGGCGTGAAAATCACTTCTCTGCACCGTGACAATGAATACATCTAATTCTCCCTGACATCCTTAACACAGCAACACACAGGAACACACACACACACAGAGACAGAGGCAGCATGTAAACACCTACACACACAAAATGATTAAATACAGCAAGAAGCAGATTTCCTCCAGGACTCTGTTTGAGCTGTGGGACCTTATGAAAGTTAATTAGTCATTGGTGCTGGCAGAGATGAGCAGTGAAGGATTGTGCGGAGGGGAAAAGAAAGAGCTGGAAAAATGTTTAAGGTGCGTAAGAAGAACAGACGTAATGACAAACCTGAAAGGAAAGGGCAGTGAACAAAGGAAGGAGAAAATGAGAAGCACCCGAGGGGAGGACGGACATGAAAACAAGGGACTGATAGAAAAAAAACACTCTGTACTAAATTACTGTTATCGGAGAAAGTTAGTCAAGCGAGCTGCTTATTTTCACACATTAACATCCACAGTGTGTGTTTTCTGCGTGTCCACTGGAGCAGCCAGGCATTAAATGGTGCGCCCAAGGGTATCACACAACCAGAGAGGCAAAGGTTGGTTCATTTCATTGACGTCGCCACATTGATCTGTCCACAGGTCTCAGAAATCAAAATGAAGCCTTAACAATCAAACTCCAGATGTTAAAGTGCGTCTTCTGCTGCTGGATTGGTGATCTTTACACCTCCTGTGGCCACAGAAGAAGTATATATAAACACTAAATGTTAAATGTATTTGTCATGGATAGCACTCTACTTTCAGTTAGCTCTTAATTCTATTGATATCTAAATTACAGTCGATAAATAATCGGGTATTAATGCGAAAAGAGCAAAACGTATTGGACATTTTTCATGTTTTTAGAGGACGATATGAGATTGCATGATTGCTTTGCAGTAAAAGTGTATTTAAGGTGTATTTTGCTTTAACTTTGTTCTTGCTAACCCTAAAATGTTCCTTTCTTTTGTCTTTGTCTTCACTTTTGCTCTAACAATGTACTTCCTCTTCTGTGGGACGAATAAAGGTATTCTGCTTTACATTATAGATGTCGATTAGATTTTGGTTCGATCAGATTACCTTTAACATATTAACCTATGCTTCCGAACCCTCAGGAGAAACTACAGGTTAGGAACTTCCTATTTAAATACAGAAAATGGGAAATGATCAATTATTAAATAGGTATCGACCCATGAGAACACAGTTACCTGTAGCGGCTTAAGAACATCCGTGGTCATAGCAGCATTTCCATAGTAGGCATTTATGTCTCCACATATTCTATATACTCAAAAAACGTGATGCCTTTTTACTGCAACACAAGAACAGAACAGTTTCTTCATTAAAATGTCAAATATGTACATAAACAATCAACTAGGGATGATGCATGGGATGCCTTTTACATGTTAAAAGTAGCTTAAGAATAGGCAGTCAATCTTTTGGGTTAGGGTTATTATTATATATTTCCTGTCTGTAGCCATCAAGTTAATATCAAACAGTGAGGGTGAATACTAATGGGTGTATAAGATGTAAAGGTAAACCTTAGATTACTGTTAGATAGAAAAACCGCCATAGGTCAATTCAAGAGTTCCTTAAAAGGGAATATTTAAAGAACGTGAATGAGGTTGTCTTGTTTGACGACATTATGACCGATCTGACATTTAAAGCTGAAGTGTAGGACCTCCTGACATCCCTCGTAGTGTGTGTAAGTGTGAGCTCATAAACCGATGACTGTATACCATCTGCAGATTTGTCACCATACGTCAGACGCAATGGTGTGTGTTCCCGTGCGTGTGTGCACTCATTAGAAAAGGCACTGCTGCCCCTGGGGGTGGGTCTGTGTCTCTCGGGGTCTCGGAGGGACATGACTAGTCAACAATGCAACCCCCACAAACACAAATGCACAAATATCCGTCAGAGTCTTTATAGAAATATTTCAAAAGCTGCAGTCACTACTGTAGAGAAATTAGGACTTTTACAAGTTGTTCTGGATGACGGATTAGTGAAAACAAACATCCACATACTCGAATCTTTGCAAGTAATCTTTAAATAAGCTTTAGTTTTAGTTAGACTGACTGTTCCACCAAACTAACACAAATAGTTTAAGATCAAAACAAAAATAAACACAAATTTATGTTTTTTTCGGCCAAATTACACCAAAACTTATACTTAGGCCAACATGCCACTAGCTATGTTTAGTAGAAGCAATTAATCCGTTAAAAAGGAGGCGGAATAAGTCTCAAGAGCTACACAAGTCCTTGCTTGATCCTATATACTACTTATTTTGTACAGTATATCCACTTCTCGCAGGGTCATCCTCCATCCACTGCACCACCACTGCCTGCTTTCAGTATTTAACCCCCCTCGGCATTCAGCTGTACGCGATTGGTTCTTTAAATATCACACGTTCATGTTTATCGGATGAATGTTAAGTGAGCCTTAGGGGGAAGACTGTGTTCGGCTTTGCTTGCTTGTTTTGAACTCCTGAAGCTGGTGCCGAGATTCATCAAATGATTGCCTGGAAAATCCCATCACACTTTCAAGATGATGGCTTTATATCACTTGCTTGACTAAGAGGGTTTGCAGGTTACATGTGAAAAAGCCCAAAGCAATCTATATTCAAATATCTGGCAGCTGAAATAATTTCTCTGTTGAATGGTTCTGTAATTGGTCGCCAGAGGAAGCCTTGAAAACGACCATTCAGTGTGTCTCTCTGATCAACTGTAGGTTGTTGTTTCACAGACCATCCCCGCTATTTGTTAATAGTTCTGGCATGTCCTGAAATGACTGCAGAGTATATTTGTTTATATGCTCCTCTGTGTATATTAATAGGTCTCTGGTGTGACACCATTTGGATGTTTGGGAAGGGAAAGGTATGCTGCAACAGGATCTCCAGATCGTTTATTTCCACACGATGCAATTATTTTACGAGGGACCCTCCGCTCTAATAGGACGATAAACAATGGAGACAAAGCGCTGTAAATACACACCGTATAAATATATCAATTACAAAAAACAAAGGCAATTTATCAATGCAGTTTTCAGTCTAAATCATGTCACAAATTCCCAGATTTAAGAAATGTTTCCAAGACGTAAAGATATTCAATTAAAAGAAGAAGGAAATCTGCAACTTCAATACCTGGAGCCAGTTTTTATTCAGGGATTTTGCTGATTAAATGTTTCATTGTTATAACAGAAATGTGTTAAGAAATAGCTGACATTCATTTGGCGTCTTGTGTCCTTTAACTTGACAAATAGAAGTCCAAGTATCGCTCTTTTAGCTCTGTTTTTGGTCTCCACCACCACCGACGGTTTATCTTATTATTCACTTCCCTTTCTTATTCAACTATTTAGCCGCTTAATGCTCCAGTATGTTTGCTGATAGCTTGTCGCTAACCTTGTCTGTCTGCTATTTAGCTTTAGGTCAGTAACATTCAATTTCTTAAAGTCCTTTTTTTGTTTTAGAAAGAATGAAATAAATGCATAAAGGCGGAGGTTATTTATTTAGTTTTTGGACATAAAGACCACTACTTATTGGTATAGCGTCAATGATATGAGCTGCTATATTATCTGCTGTAAAAAGGCAGACACAAATCAAAGACAGCACATTTAGCAGCATTAAAAGCGGTCTCACGCAACACACCCATAATCCTTAATCTGTTTTCTCTCCCTTCCACTTACAGTTTCCTGCTCAATTTTAATTCGGCCTTTAATTCTCCCTCCATCATCATCCATCTCTTCTTTATCTCTGCCTCCGCCTCTCAGTGAGTAAGTGTGTTTTAGAGCGTGTAATAACTGCTAAACTGCACAGGAGGCACCGTCTGTCACCATGGAAAGAGAGACAGGGATGGAGAGAATAAGGCAGATTTGTACGGAGAGCAAGAAGCGATGAAGACGGGGGGAAAAAAAGGCCAAGGAATGTGTTGCTGGCGGAGGACGGAAGAACAGACTTATATGCCTCTACTTCCACATACCAGCTGCAAACAGAAAACAGTTGTTGTACTCGTCGTTTGCACGGAACAGGTTCCACGTGTCGGATATCAGCCTCTGTCGGATAATTGCTCCAGCTAAATTAATCAAAGCTTATTTTTATGCGCGTTCATTATCACGCAGAGAAGAGGCATTTCGGTCGCTGTTAGCAGGCGGTGTCGTTCCAACATGTCACATCTGTTCTTGTCAAATCATTCCCGTCATTCCTCCACCCTAACCCCCCTGGTTTTGTTTTTCCCCCATTTTCTGTCACGTTGACTCCATCACTTCGTCCTTAGACTCGAGTGGCAGATAAACCTAGAATATTTATGTGCTTTAGGTTATTTCTTTCACTGTACCTTACACCAGGAGTTTATAAACTGATGCTAGTGGCGTTGTGATGGTTAATAAAGAAGGTATATATGCTTTATGGATAAGTTACAGACTGCTAATGAGGACAGCTTAGAGTAAAACCTGTAGCTATGCATTATTATACTATAAAACAAGGTTAAAACGAATATTTGTTCTGAATTGGAAGTGGTTAACATTGTAAAATGAAAGAAAAAACTAGCAAAAAATGACTCTTTGTGGGTAGATCATTTGGCTTTAAACAAGTATCTTCGTTAGCTCAATTAAGTTTGTTAAAAGAGTCAATGACTTTTGGTTTTGCAAGGCACACAAACAGCTTACTATTGGGTGAAAGTCCAATGTTGGAACCACTAATTAACCCCGTCCTCATTCCTACCTGGAATTCCGTGACTTGATTAGAAACTAAAAGGCATAATGTCATGACAGAAGTAATAGATGTATAGGAACTGTCAAAAGTTTAGCTTTCTAGCAGCATTGCAGATGGTGACTAATACAGGTTTGTGTTTTTTCTCATGTCTTACCGTAGCCGTGC
This sequence comes from Eleginops maclovinus, assembly GCF_036324505.1. Taxonomy (NCBI): domain Eukaryota; kingdom Metazoa; phylum Chordata; class Actinopteri; order Perciformes; family Eleginopidae; genus Eleginops; species Eleginops maclovinus. Next base: position 4,066,055 of record NC_086362.1, read on the forward strand.
ACTGCTGCAGAGATGATTCTGTACCGCAAACCTGTACGCTCAAGGCAAGTGACACAAGATACAACCTCCAGTTCATACTATAATTGCAGTCGACACCCTTGCGTAAATGCCAAACTGCAACCCAAAACAGCTCGATGTCTTAAAAGAAACTCCAGAAGGCCAAACTGCTCGAAGCTGAAACGGCCAACAGCAACGTATTTCTTTACCGGTACTGCACTCTAGGATTCAAAAGCATTTTTAATGTGTGCCAAGTTAAAATATCAGAGCTTGTATTCCCACCATCTACAGAGCCATTAATTGCATTCTTTTATCAAGACTTTTGACTGGAAAATTGCAGGAAAGTTGCGCTTGTATTTCCTTTCTTGAAAAACGACCTTACTCAGAGCTGATAAAACACATGTGAAAACTTGAATCCACTCTAACTATTCCTCTTTATTTCAAGCAATTTTCACAGCTCTGCACTCATCCCCCGTCTCCGTCCATCCGTCATGTGTAACGCCGCTGACTCTTCATTCCCTTTCTCCATTTCCGCCAGTCACTCTCTGTCTTTGTCCCATTCCTAGCCATCTTTCGTCCCTTCCACTCTCTGTTTTGTCCCCGCCCAACAGCGAGTGAAAAGGGAACAAGGGCAGAACAGTTCTGCTGGCAGACTCTTTTATTTTCACTCTGCTGCTGCTGCCACCAGTGTGGTGCAGTCCAGACACTGAGATACACAACCAGACACATCAACAGTGAGCTAAAGTAGGGCACTGAGCAATAAGGTCACCTATATTCAGAGTGCATGCTGAAAGGTTAAAGCCATGCCATTCGTATGTCACAGTACGTGCGGTACGTGCATCGGTATGTCGAGTCGAGATGCGAACCATGAGAGGGTGGTGGCCCTGACATAATTTATTCAGAAGTTATTTGGGGTTCAGCAGGTCATCTCCTGAGTTTACTATCTGACCCAGGATGGCAGTAATGTCTTTCATCAGCTCTCAGAAGTGTTGTTTTGATGACATGCGGGGTCGTGAAGTGTTTTTGTTCTTGCAAAATCCTTCTGTCAAAATATATCTCACCTAATCTCCCTCATCGATGCATATAGAGTGGTGCAGGAAAGAGTCGTTAAACCCGGGGATGATTTAGCATTTTAGCCCTTTTGGGTGCACTCGGTCTCAAAGTCAACCGTTATTTGAATACGTTTGTTGCGTGAAATAAGGTCCCAAAAATAAAAGATGTTACCATAATGTTCTACATCATAAAATATGTAAACAAATACCCCACTTGTGGATGTCCTAAGCTTTCTTTGTGTCATAAAAACAACGCCTAAATGACACTACTCAAACAACTACTTAAAAGGTTAAGAATCTTGAGGAAAAAACACTAAAAGGTTGGATCCAGATTAAAGTCCCTGGAGATTTGGAAGTTTACTAGAGCGTCGTAAAACACGCAAGCATGCAATTGTAAATGTATCACCCTGTCAAAACACGCTGGAGAGACCCAGGTGTTGCCATGGACACTCTCAGGACTGAATCTGTTTTCTGTACAGAAGTAAATCTTGTTAGTCTGCAGAGCGTCACTGCTGTCACACCTGGGTACCGCTGTGTCACTTTTATATGCAGCCTGAGGTCGGCATGCAGTCTGCTGAAGATTTCTTTGTTGAGGGTCTACACGTACAAAGGAACAGGTGTAACAGCGAGTCCCTCTTTTTACTGCATGCTTGCTCAATTACTGCGGCACCTGCTCGTTTTTAATATCTGTATTTAACTGGTAGAGGAAGAAGAAGAAGTCATCCTTTATCAATACCCGAGGGGAAATGTAATTGCCAGCATCACGTATCATCTGTTTGTATGCACTGCACTCTGTGTCTGCAGAACTATTGGTTAATATTTCCCAGTATTTATCTACTGTTCCTTTAATCGTTGCATATTGATCCCATGCTTCCGTTTCTTATGCAATCAATGCTGTAATAACCTCATTCCCACACGATCAATTAAGACTCATTGAACTGATTGAAGTGATCGTGTTTCAGAGCGATGCTGACTACGAAAGGCTTTTCAAACGTGCTTAAGGAAGCAGATTAAATGTGTGGTTTGATATGCCAACACGACACAAACCTCACTTCTCTCGTCTCTCAGGGAATAGTGGCTTGTAAGAGCTTAAATCAACAAGTGCTACTGTGCATTTCAAAGTACATCCACACTCCTGCAGTCAGTTTGAACATTAGGCCTTTTGGGGGATTGTTGCTAGGTATGCTGGAGAGTCAGAGAAAGAGAGCGAGAGAGAAATGAGCAACAAATGCCTGAAAAGAAAGGAGGCACAACGTCAGCATCCATGGAGACCCAGAGTGGAGCCAAAGCTCCCCTCGTCTTCTCTCTGAGCCAGGCATTTTTCTCACCCTCCCCCACCCCCCACACTCCACACTCTTCCTCATCTTTTAATCTCCTCTACTGCTTCCCACGGCGTTGGATGGGCACACGTGGATCACCTTGGCTCTCCAAAAAAGCCACAAAAATGAAAGAGCATCTCAGTAAAGCCTGTTTTCTCTTTGTCTGTCTCTCAGCAGATCACTTTGGCCTCTTGTCTCCTGAAACCCTCGGTCCCCATCACTCAGAGACTCAGCTCAGTTCTTCTTTTCATTTTCTGGCTGCCTATTATACTCCCCATCATGATCTCACCTCCACTCAGACATCCAGTCTCTCTTTCTGCTTCGAAAAGATTGCTCTTCGACAAAAGGTTATTCTCTGAAAGAGCGGGTTATTCATCCTCAGTATTCAGTAATACAGACTGGAGCTGTATTACATCCGTCATTATTACATTCGTTTGACTTATTAGTTCATCATACAAGTCATTCATTAGTGCAAAAAGTGAAAATTAGAGCAACAAAACATTACATCTACTGACATGAGTGCTATGTCATTTTCCAAACAAACTTTTCCTAAGGGTTGAAAGGTGTAAAAAAGGCAGGCGGCTTAAATTGCTGATGCTACCTTACTAACGTTAATTGGGAATATTAGGGACTTGGCTGAATGTTTTAGGCTAAAGGATAACAAAAGCTAAACACGTGGGAGCGCTTATATCATACTGTAGAAAAACCAGCCCTAAAATGCCAATTATCAACATAGGAATCAATCATCTAGAGGCCTAAAGTTTAGACACTGTTTCCAGCAGTATTTGCAGAAATTCGCTTGCACTTTAATCATTCTGCACATTTAAAAAGACACACAATAATCAAACTTAAGGCTAACAGTATTCATAGCGGTATTACTTCTTGGTGACTTTATCTGGTACAAACATGAACCTGCAGTTAGTCCAATGCACAAACAGAACAACCCACTGATAAGCTTGTTTTTCTGGCTTTCCGCACGGCTCTCTCTACTTATCTATGAAATTCAGATTCTCTCTCCTTCACCCTTTAACGTCTCATGGCAGCCGGCTGATGGGCTTTTAGTTTGTTCACAGTGTATCAGAGTAACGCATGACACGAATCCAATCCAATTACCTTATTATGTGAGTGTACAAAAAGAGCTCAGTTTGTTTTGTTCAGGTCAGATCAGTGAGGGTACATCGAGCTACCTGAAAGAGGCTCAGATGTTGAATCAATCGTTTCGATTCAGGTCGTAGGACAAAACACCGTTCGACAGTGCACACAAATACTGATTGTCCTTTAAGCTAGGGTCAATTTAAACGTGGCCTTGGCTAAGAGCTGATGAAGATAAATGGATCCATAATGGTGGGCTGATTGCATCCAAACATAGAACAGTTTTCAATGCCCGAAACACGTAACCATTACCTGTGCTCATGATCAGTGGCGCAGTCAATTCTTGCATGTCTTCTAGATCAGCACAGGGTTTTGTGCCATGCTGAAGGTTTGAAGGTTTTCTTTAATGAATAATTGGTTCAATTAGATTGAATATTACGTCTATAAAGTGTCATAAAACACAACTTAATATGAGCAAAGCAACACCTGTAATAGCTTACCAAATAATATACGAAATTCTAGAAATGTGTGGACAGACAAACGTGGGTGTTTTAGTTCAATCCAATGGGAAACAGGAAGTATTTACATATCAAATATTACTACGTTGCAGGATTCACCTTCCCCTTTTTAAAAGCAAAAACACTTGGGTGTCCGTATACTTTAGGCCACCAGTCGCTGCGTTATTGAAAGTAATAAAGACTTTTGATTACACTTCCTATCGCCCTATAATCAAATTCAAGAGCTGTTATGAGAGGAAAATGTTATCGTGCTTTATTAAATAATATTGGAAGAGTTGCTCTATTATTGCAGAAGCTGAAATAGTAATAAATGATGTCTAACTGATGCTAAAATAAGAACAGCTAATGAGTGGGATTACAGTGTGGGTGGTGGATTACGCACATGAATGAAATATGCAAAAGTGAATAATAGATTAGATGTCTGAACTCAAAGGCCAAAAGGACACTAACTTCCTCCTCCTGACTGATGTAGAGTCTGATTGTGACAGAGCTTAGAGCCGATAAAACTGAGGCCATATGGAGGTAATGATTATGAGCTATTATTACAGCAGGCAGCAGATTATTGTTGAGCTATTAAAAGGCTAATAGCTTTACTTTTGTGTGTGTGTGTGTGTGTGTGTGTGTGTGTGTGTGAGTGTGTGTAGGAATAAATACTTCATCCATGTTCGTTAGCAGTACAACCAACACAGGAAATGTCTTAAATCCACTTAAACGCACGTCGATATTCTGGGCGTCACGCTTCCTGATTAGGAGTCGAATGTTCCGTTTTAGGTTCAATCATTGACTTCTAAACTGACGTCTGGGGACAATGGTGCTAAAGTGTTTTACTTTTTTAAAATGTTTCATAAATGAATCCAGTCAAGCCAAAGATAATCGTTCAAATCTTTGGCTTTTTAACTTTAATTTAATAATGGCATCCATTGGCGTTTATTCGGGAAAGTGCTTTAAAAATGTATACTGTTAATACCCTGCAAAATGCTCCTGTTTTGTTGCTCCGAAAGATATTAAGGTAACATAAATATAGCAGCACAAGATCACATTTGAGATTGCTCATCGAAACACAAGATTGAATCGACTTATACATAAAGATGATTGACGCAAATATATCAAAACAGTCTTAATTCCTACATCGGTTTAATATAAACAGATGTCGTGTTTGCTGCAACAAATCAAGCTTTTTCTATTCTCTATTTCACAGTCTTGGACTCAGATAGCTTTCTCCTGTTGTTACATATTTACTCTTCACTAGCCTACAGCCAATTTGGCTTCCCAGTGGACCTCCATCATGGCGGCAGCCCCTGTTGCTAAGAGATCTGTCACACAACTGTGGACGATCTACTTCACGTGGATATTGCGCACAGAGGCAAAGGGCAGGGGGGGCGTTACCCCTGAGAACATGTGTTTGCTGTTTATTTCCTGAACCCGCTCAGCTCCTACACTGCCTGTGGATCTATTGACTAACAGTCCTGATTATGTAACTGTGCGCTGAGGAATTCTAATTCACGGAAACACACACACACACACACACACACTGAATCGCCGCCTCTGACAGACTGTATGCACATTTTTCCAACGCATTTCTTTCGTTCAAAGTCACACTTACAGAGTGTAAGATTCGCACCACACGGTTCAATTTAGTTTAACAAAAAGAGACTTCTGCACACGTCCAACCTGAGAATATGAATGGAGTTCGGGCCGAGCGTTTGTCTATAAATAGGGTGTTGTGAAGGCCTGTTTGGACTCTTGGGAACAGACAGGGCATTGTGGTGCCTGGCTGGCCTATCAGTATCTGGCCTCTAGCCATCGGGCAAAAAAAAACGAGAGTCAAACATAAAACACACTTCCACACACTCCCCCAGATGCTGGCGTAAGAAGACTGCTGTAATCTCAAACACCTACACAGTATCAAATCCATATGCTGTGACCCAGATGCTGATGTGCCCTAGAACACCTACACAGAATATAAACACTTTTTTTTGTTCCATAAACACCCAGACCAATTTGCACTCCACACTACAACTGGCCAACACTTTGATGAGAGGAATTCAGATGAAAAGACACACAAAACGTTACTCGCTTGGTCAGGATTTATTCAGACTAGACTGATCTCAGACACCTACGCAGCGAGCAACGCTGGTACACACTGTCTCAGTCATCAGATAATGTACTCCTCTGCACTGTACAGACAGTAAAAATACATCTGACGCTACGGTACAGGTACCAGGGTTCAAATGGATTCAAAATAACTGATCTAGCTTCGGTTACACAGGCAATGTTTTAAGAAGGCATCAATATTTCTTGTTTCTGTATACGAAACTACAATTTCTTGGTAGCAGTCTGACTTCGAGGATGTCTAGAGAGTAGAACAAACTCATCTTTGAGCAGTTAACGACAAAACCCAATTAAAAACCCTCTTTGTTTATGCTGTTTTGGTTGCCCACAATGCTATATCATATGGTATTGGACATTTTAATGACTTGTTTCTCTTTCCAATAGTCTGCAAAAACGCCGGTATTATTGGGAAACCTTTCAGCTGTCCTCTGTGTGCTTTGGTTTTCCATCCAAATGAATAATTTTTCTGTTGCCCGTGAGCACATACTTCAATGTTTGTTTTGTGTTTCGGTTGGTCTCCCGTGTCACGTCGGCCGGGGTTTTCACACACTGAGATGAATGTACTGTCAACAGAGAGGAATCAATGTTTCTGTTGGTGCCAACAGGGGGAAGTGCAACATTAGACGATGTTAGTTACAGACGCTGCACTCTGACGGGTCATTCGGTGTACAACTGGAGCGTGTAAAAGAAAAGGGGGTTTTCCTCCATATAAACAACTCACCAATGCATTTTACTTAACGTTGTTTGATGCTTAACTGAAATCAGGCCTGTAGGTGCCTTATCAAGCCATTGGTAATTACAGAGATTGCTTATAAAGTGTGGTTTTGTAACTACATGCCACTCCTTTTCCATTAAACATGGTCACTTGATCCACTTACAATCTTAATTAACAAAGCTTTAAAAAGAGTACTTCCCTCGCATTTGTTTTTAAAATAATCAACGTTCAAACTTGTTTTAATGGCAAACTAATTAAAGTGGCTATCAGATTTGATCTGGTATAACTGAACAGCGATCCTCAAACTGAGCTGTAAACAAAACTCTTACTCTGAAGAGGCAATTACACCCACAGACTTGAACATCAGCTCTGTAGCACAATCAGAACTAAAACACCATTAAACCCCCTAACAGAGTCCACTTACTAAAACAATACTTCACATCTAATCAGTGGCTTGGCGCCGCATATCCTACCAATGACGAATATGTAGGAATCGAACAGCTGGCGCGCAATTAGAGGAGTTCACTTCAGCGTCAACACCTCGACATAAGGACAAAGACTATTTCTGAGCAGTTGGGATGACAACAACATTTGATTCCCTGATATTCTGGGACCTGTTTCAACCTCCAAATATAGCTCTTTACTGGCTTAGTTTGCTGCACATAAACACATTTATCTACCTTTCATGAGTGTTATCAGCGTCTTCTATCCCAAGACAACGATCAGACCTTAGAGCCAGGCAATCTAAGTTGCTACAACATGGAGAAAATTGGTCAATTTCTCAGTGCAGCGCAATCAAAGTCAGGAAATTCCCTCCATCGGTCGATATTTTCACATAATAAACTGTTTTATTTCCAAAACCTGAACAGTTTTATGAGTAAAAACAGTTTTTGTTTTATGTCAATCTTTAAGTAAGTATCCAGATACACCTTCTCCAACATTGAAGGTCAGAAATAAACTGTGATTTGAACTTTAAAAGCACAACAACTTGACCAACCTACAGCAGATCAAGCATATCGTTTACCCCTGCAGTCAACACTGATGGATTAGCAAACACCACGGGAGTAAATGTTAATATTGGTAGAGTAAACAGGCAAGGTGACAGTCTGAATACGCTCAAGTAAGTCCCCCCCCCCTACACCAACAGGGTAGGGAGTCAATTTGTGCATCGGTAGATAAAGCAAACATGCAATATCAATGTTTAATATTTACAGCAGTTCTGGCATATGTCGTCTTATATTTGCTCTTTAACGGTCTCCAGTTCTTCCACTCGAAGGTTCCCCGGTAGACCTTTACGTCAACTCTGTTTGGAGTGCAAAAGGTCACACATTTACTGCCAATCCCAATGCGCACTATGGAAGTCCAATGATGCTACAATAGAGGGTAATGGGTTTTGGTTGGTCAATAGCCACCATGGCAACATGTTCAGTGGTGCAGAGACAATGAAACATGGAGTAAACAAACAAGGTCATCACTATCTACGTGTGACTTTTGTCAAATGTACATTACAAAAACTTCCTGTTGTGTTTATCAGTGTGCTCAGAAAGGCCTGCAAACTCCTTTCGAAGAGACTGTAATTCCAGTCTAATGATGTCAACAAGTTGATCTTGGATTATAAGTCTGGCCAGAACACAAACACTCGGGGATGTAGCATCAGGCGACTAAACAACTGTGCCGGTTGAAGAGTTTACTTTGATCATGACAGAAGCATATGAGTCGACTCTGCTGTGATAATTTAACACGCTTATGAAAAGTAACAGTGTCCTCTCAGCAAGCATATGTTTCTTTATCTTCCATTTGACTCTAATGGGACCATCATTTACAAAATGAACATCATGCAGTTAACGTTTTTAAACTAGGCCATTAATTCAAGTGTACAATGTGTACTAAGATAACAAAATCAGATTTTTTTCATAGGCTTTTATACAAATCGAGACTTATTTTTGCAACCAGTAGAGTCAACCCCTTCTGGTCATTGGGAGGATGCTGGTTTAAGGCACTTTAAAAGACTGAAGACATTTTTGTAACCTCACCCTTAAGTATGGTTAATTAAATACTATTTTCAAGGGACCACATTGACGATTCGTGGAAATAAAGAGCGAACCACATTATAGACACAAGGCTACTGGTAGCACCACACCCACTAGCATTTGCAACAAAGAAAAACAAAACGTACACTGTGTGTGTGTGTGTGTGTGTGTGTGTGTGTGTGTGTGTGTGTGTGTCCACTTTCGTGTGGCTGCATTTCTATATCAACGAAGCCTATCAATTCTAACAAAGCTTGCAGAGAGCCTGTGCGTGCATTTAAACATCTAAATGAACAATGTGTACTCCAGAAGAGCCTTTCCGCACAAGTGTGAGTGTGTTGTCAGCAATGTGCAATTCTGAAGAGCCTTTCTGTACAAGTGTGAGTGTGTGTGTGTGTGTGTGTGTGTGTGTGTGTGTGTGTGTGTGTGTGTGTGTGTGTGTGTGTGTGTGTGTGTGTGTGTGTAATCAGCAGGGGCTCCACTTCAGGCCGCAAGTCTCAAAATGCGGTATGACTCACACAATCTGCGCGTGAGCTTTTCTTGAGTGCGTGCATGCAGCATAGTGAGAACTGTAGTCTGAGTCTATGGAGCTGTATGTAGACTGTGTGCGTGCGTGTGTGTGTGTGTGTGTGTGTGTGTGTGTGTGTGTGTGTGTGTGTGTGTGTGTGTGTGTGTGTGTGTGTGTGTGTGTGTGTGTGTGTGTGTCCTTGGTCTGGCACGACACACTGAAGAAAAGAGGCTATAAGATATTCCATAAGGGAGAGTCTTACGAAACGGATCATTTGAGGACTTTGCTGCATGATTTCTTTTTTCCCAGTTAAAAAAAAAATAATAATTATAAAACCAAACGACCACAGACCCAATGAACACACACAGACAAGAGACACACCTCCATTTGACATTGACACATTTTATATCCCCTCCTCTGGTGCGCCAAGAGCCACAACACCCCGTTCGACCTCCCCATACTAACCCCCCCCCCCTTTTTTTTCTCCTAAAGAAAATAACCTTTTTTTAATCCCGATAAAAAGGTGTATTTTATCATGAAAACCCCAACGCTGCAGCTCTGTAAGACCGTTTTAAACAACACAAAAGAAGAGCAATGCTGATGTTGTTGGATACAATGCGAGACTGGGATACTGGGAGTCTGGCTCATATAGGATTCCAGTTAAAGCGCCACTGGGATGTCAATATTGCCCCATATTCTGCGTGCATGCCATTGAGCTGTCATGCTCGGGTCGGTTATTATAGGGGGGAGTTGGGGAGAGGAACAAAGAGCTGACGGCTGTGCCACATGTGCATCTCAATAACACGCACTCTCCCTATCACACATGCACTATTATCAAGATCTCATGCATGCAAAATGGAATTTAAATAGTACTTCTTTTAATTGGCGCTTGTAAACACATTTAAATATTAATGTCTTGCAGAGTTGGCTGTTTTGTTGGTTTATAACAGCATGTTTTTTAATTCAATAAAAGGGGGAAACCATGGGGGGGGGGGGGGGGGGGGTCTTTGGGTGTGCATAAGGCATTATTAAACAGATGGCCCTCGTTGCATCCCTGCACATTAAACATTTCGGTTGTCCCTTGTTGCACAAATATGCACAGGCTACTCCCTCACTTTCTCTGAGTAAAGATCTAACACACTTTTTAAATAATCCTCCTAGGAAGAAAACAACGGGATAAACTCACCTCTAAATCAGCAGATAGGCAACAAAAAAAAAATCTCCACACAAAAGCAAGGATTTCTTAAAATGATATATGTCAAGGCTCGTTCTCCACTTGTCTTCTTGCTTTCTTTCCAACCTGTTCCTCCAATCTCTCCGCTAGACTCCTGTTATTTCACTTTTTCCTCAACCTCCTGTATTTTCCACTGTGCCTTGTTCCTCTGTTTCCCCCAGTGTTGTTTTTTTTATCCTTTTCCAGCAGGAGGAAAATTCAGCACACAGAAAAAAATATATATGCAGCGGTCAATCAAAAGGCAAAATGTGGCGATGGAGTTTTTAGGGGTGTTTGGAAAAGTTGTCCAGAGATAAAACTGAAACAGGTACGAAATAAATGTGTTATTTGATTTTGAATAAGTGAAGGGGTAATATTTATGAACCTTGTGGCAGCTCCGTCTCGGACCTGTCTAAATGCACGCGTGATATCGGGAGAAAATAGAGTGTTGATCTTCCTGGATCCACCCTCCATCTAGGAGTCACATTGGTACAGTCCACCCTCGTTGAGCTTGTGAAACTGAGCCGAACGCGGCGCGAGCATTCCCGCCTGGGCTCGAGCCAGCGGGTTCTTCCCCAGGTGTGTTTGTTTACAGCTGGAGTCAAAAAGGGGTCCTGAAGCAGGAAAATGCATGTTTTTCGAAGCTAGGAAGTCCAAAAATGATGTCAAACATTCAGGACAGGTCTGGGGTTGTAGTTTCCCTATGTTCCCTGAAAGAGTTTGAATACCCTGGGTATGTTTCATGCGAAAACAATGCAAATGAAATACATTTCCTACATCACGTACAAACACATTTTCAGCTCCATGTGGACAAAGCAGGTGGAACACTGCAAGACAATACATGGAGTGATATCCATGTATACACAGGAAATGTATAATTGCTACATTTGACCAATTACTTTAGAGTGACCACAGTGTGCATTGATTCCATTATGGTTGTTGACATTCAAACTAGTCTGTAAAATGTTGGAACATCTCAACCCGTTCTTTCTGTGCACTGTAAATGTACCCTGTCCTGTCGCAGATACATTTCAGTGCCCACAGCATACCACACTTGGCAGCTTAACTGTACACCCACAGCCCCAGAAACCAGAAAGCATGGTGACATGATACTAGTGGTCCCCTGGTTGTTGTTGTTGTTGTAGTAGTGGTGGGCTAAACACTGCTTTATGTTGGAGTGTGGTGCATGTGAGCACACTGTTGGGTTTTCAAAAAGGCAATAGTTCTGCAAAGAACCTGCAATGTTTGGAGAACTTGGTCCAGATTGTATACCATTTAAACATTTAAAATATTCTGTAAGCAACAGAAGAGTTACTCCTGTCTTTCTCTCATTCTCTTCTGCAGATGCCCCGCCTTTGATAGTATTACTTCCTCCACTGACACCAGTGACCTTGCATCACTCGGTTTCCTTAGTTGGGAAAAATAATGAGCCCTTTCGCATGGAAGCAGAGGGAAAAATAAACATGACATGTAATCCCATCTGAATCTGTGCTGCCCTGTACGCAGAGCTGCTGAGAAGCAGAACATCAGCTCTGGTTATGTAAGTCATAGTTTCCCCAACTGACACACAGACTTTAATTTGTATTGCCAGTTGGATGACAACTCTTTCCTAAATGCTACAACTAATATGGCTTTTCTAAATTTTCCAGTGAGCAAGCTTTTTTTCTGTGCAAGAGAATCCAGTTTTTGTTGAGGTTGGACTCGGAAAAAATGATCTGCATTATATTCGGCGGTTAATAATCTCTCCAGGGACCGAAATTAACCACCTTACATAACGATCCTCCAGCCCGCACCTCTGTCATGCAGTGGTGAGCCAGATATTTGTTCCATTAGAGCACACTGTGTGACTACAAATCAAAATGAAAAGTACAAGCACCAACACACTGGATTAAAAACTGACTCATAATCTTAAAGTTTTCCCAAGAAGGGCCATGTCTTGAGAAAGGAACTCTTTCTTTCACCTTCCTCCAGTAAAGGTGATCTGATTACATTTTGTGATCCATTTGAAGCAGACTACAGTATGTGCAGAGAGAATTATAGACATGCATTGCAGCAACAATTGCAGTTATCAGTGGTCATTCCTTACCCAGGCCCACAAACTGTGCAGCCCAGTTGGATTAAAGGGCTTTCCGGTGACGTAACACCCCCTCTGGTGGCCGTACTGAATGTCCAGACTGAGCTGTTGATGTCCTTTTAATGTTTTAGACAAGACTTGACTCTTCATCCTAAAAAGTTAAGATGGAAAACTATGTTCAAGTTATGCAATCACTGAAGTTCAAACAATATACTCTAAAGTACAGCATTGTTCAACTAAAGACTAACGTAACACGATGATGTAGAATACTTCAGAGTACACTGTGACGTCATTGTTGGTTTAAGTACAATGAGCATACAAAATCGATGACTTTGGTACAACACGTCTAAGCAACTACGAATGACTAAACAACAGAAAAGGTGGTCAAAGCCTCGATTAACCCAAAAAATATATGTTTTTTTTTCACAAGCGTAAAATGTCACAACTTGATGTTTGAATCTTCCATTAGTTCCAATATCTGTCTACAACCACATCTAAAATCTCACTCATCATCACATTTGAAGTTGTTTGTTTAATCCGTACAAAAACCAAACGATAAATACATTTTGTCATTTCACATGACCGGGTATCGTCCCAGTCTACTCTTAGAGAAATGGTCCTCGCCAAGATGGTAGGCTTACTTTTTACAAGAAAGCAAACAAGCATATTGCCCAACATGTCAAAGTATTACTTTAAACAACATTGAATGTATATGGAATAGAAGCACAGCATTTATGTTACAAAGTACACTTTGACTGTGATTTGAATATGGACTTTGGGACTTTAAAAGAGATCCAAATAAACAGAGAATTTGTTCGAGTCTCTTCTAATGTTTATCTTCAGTTCCATCAAGAGCTGAAGCCACATTTCTCAAAACCACAACAAGCTGTGCAATCATCGCTGGACAGCTATACAAGATATACGAGTCTTCCTCCTTTGTATGTCTTGAACTCCGTGTGACCCAGAACAACCTCCGACTTTAAATCAGTCCTGAGCCAAGGCTACTGGGACAGATATTACCGTGACCTGTACTCAACCAAACAATGTGTCGACCTCTGAGGTCAGGGCAGGTTCAGTGTTAGATGTAAAGTCTTTCCCTTCTCTATTATATAAACTGAAAACTAGTGGCGGGGGTGAGGATTTTTGGCACACCTTGAGTCCCTCAGCGCTGGGACAAATACCTCCAAGTGTAAACATGTCCTTGAGTGGTACGAAGGGGTTTTGTTTTGTGTTGCTGCCAATAAAAATGTTAGCGAGAGTAACAAATTATGGCCCCGTACTGTAACTCCATACAAAAACAAAAACACACAATGAATCTAGCGTGTACACAGAACAATCAGCCTGGAAGCGTTTGTTTTCTGATAAAACACTGGCTGCTGAGCCCAAAAGACAAGCCAAGAGCTACATGTGGCTCGGGATGTGACATAACAGAGCATTTCAAAATGGCACTGCATGCAATATCATATTAATTAAAAAAAACAGACGATTAAGTTGCACCTGAGTCATCTAACATTATCCATTTCATAAGGTACCACCCAACCTTTCGTTATACTCAAGTTCCCCCACCGGGTCAAGCAAATATCCGCTACTGTGAGGTGTAATCACTTCAGTGCTTTTAAAAAGGGAGGAGATTTGAACTCAATCATAATTCAACCTTTGAGACGGAGCAACGGGATGTATATGTAATCAAACGAGAATTCGTCAGATCTTTAACGTGAGCACAGATCCAGGAGTGGGTGTATTGGATAATTCCCCAGTCGGTGCACCTTTAATCGCGTCATTTTCAACTTCTAGCGGTCCAATCACATCTCTGTATCCTCACTTATTATATCTCAAATTCAGCGGGCTGTTTGTCTCTTGAGTTCTAAACGTTCATATCCTCCATGTCAGCACTTCTTCTGAATGTTGTGTTGCCTTTGTCCTCGTTCCTCTGTTGTTGTTTTGCAAAAAGCTCTTTGTGAATAAAGCCGCTTTGATCTTCCTCTCCTCTCGTTGACTTCCTGTCAGACTGGATAATGTGCTGCAGCTCCAGTTTGTCACTGGTGGTCCTCGTCTTGTTAACCAGGCACCTTTTAAACACTGTAGCTAACCTCATGACCCCATATGCACACACATCCTCCCCTCATTAACCCTGCACAGACGACCTCCTGCTGGCAGCTGTCCAACAGGGTTAACGCTGATTGAAGGGGAAGAAAATAAGAGTGGAAAATAGCTTTCGAGCTAATGGTCAAAACCAGTCTGGCTTTCTTTCGGTTTTCCAAATTATGGCCTTAATTCCTAGAACAGAAAATAGAATTTAAGCATTTTTTCATCTTTTAACGTGAACAAACTATATCATACTTTTGACATTTTAATACTAGCACACTGTTTAGGTACCATAAACTTGCCCAAAAAAGCCTATGTTTTTATAGCAGCCTTATTCACTTCAAATTATTACCAAAACATGCCCTATCATTTTGAATTGTCATGTTTGAATTTCCACACTTTTCCCTCTCACATCCATCCAACACACTTTAGTTTCACGTCACATTTCCCTCCAGAATCCTTCAATACAGACACAAACATTTGCTTTTCTGGCGCTGCGCTGACACACGCATCAAGAGTGATTAACTACATCCACGTTCAATCAAAGCCACATCCGTCCTCACACCGCACTCTGATTATGTTGCTGAGATTAAGCTCTTAGTGAATGAGTATAATTGCAGTAACATGCTGTTGCTGTCATGCGATTTGCACCTTTTAGCCAAAACAGAAGGATTACAAATCAAGAGAAATTAAAAGTGTCTTTAAAACTCCAATAAAAAAGCTCATAAATTAAAGGAATATGTAACCTTTTGTATTTTAACAGATGAATCAGAAGGGTCAATTCACAGAAAGGTCTGCTCACCTAGCAATTTATCTGGGGATAGACACAGCCATTAAGAAGGAAGATAATCAGTGTGTTCAAGGACACTTTGACTCAGCACACACTCCTTTGATGGACGCCTCGTTCTATTCCTTTTACCTGACCTGATGGTATTACAAGAAAGGGGACACCATGGCTTCTCACTATATTAACAACCTAAAATATTAACCCCTCCTGGTCTTCAAGTCTTTCAGCTTTATCTGAAGCAAAATTAAAAACCTGGGGCATTTTTAAGCACAAATGGATTGATTAATGCAAATGGAATTCATATAAAGAAATACAACACATTATTAAAACTCTATCCTTATGTAAAAGGGAGAATGTGTAATGAATTTTGTTTTCACTTACAAAAA
Source organism: Eleginops maclovinus (assembly GCF_036324505.1). Taxonomy (NCBI): domain Eukaryota; kingdom Metazoa; phylum Chordata; class Actinopteri; order Perciformes; family Eleginopidae; genus Eleginops; species Eleginops maclovinus. The sequence goes on from NC_086362.1 coordinate 4,081,940, forward strand.
TATGCGCGCAAAGGTCCGGACATTTTGTACAGAAGGTGTAATGTGCACGTTTGGTCTTACGTGTATAATTGTAGCTGATTATATGGTGGCAAAGCATTGAGGTGAAAGATTTAGGCAGCTCTTTGTTTATTTTTGTTATCTGCACTCAGAAATATGAGTTACAATCTGCTGTAAAAACCAAATGTTGATTGATCCTGTTTCCGGGATTATACTGTATGCTGACGACATGTGATAATCTTTTCTGATCCTAAATTCCTTTTTCAAATGTTCCATACTACAAAAATGTCTCATTTACTTTTTGTTTCTCTAAACATCTACAATATCTATCCATCCTACTTTTGAGACTGGAAACACCAGGGGTTTTTTTTATGATATGGGGTTCAGTGTCAGAAACACACTGGCTAACAATGTACTCAAACATCATCTCAATTATTGACAGCACACGTTCAAATGTTTCCAAATTAGGTTGAGAGTAAAACTGAAAACTGCAATGGTTGCTTTACTCCGATTCATTTGCATTCGAGTTGGAAATAGCAACATACTCAGCTGTTTGTAAGAAAAACAAATCAACTAAGACGTGCACTCATCTGAGAATGGTAAAGATGTATATGAGAAATATATTTTAGCTTTTTGTCCGTAACTTCAAAATGTAAACCCTTTTGGTGACATAACGCTTTTGTCAAGTTTTTCCATCCTCCACATTGTTCTCATGTTAATCCCTCCTCGCCTCAGCCTCAGCATAAATCCTTTTCACACTGCCGAGACACACACACACACACACACACACACACACACACACACACACACACACACACACACACACACACACACACACACACACACACACACACACACACACACACACACACACACACACACACACACACACACACACACACACACACACACACACACACACACACACACACTCCTCTACACACACTTTAACACATCCCTTCCTAAGAAGTCTTGATGAACGACAAGTGGATTTGTTTGAAGCTAACAATCAAAAGAACATCACAAATAGCTCCTCTGTAGTGAGCAGCTCTTCAGCACCATGCAGAAATGTTTTGGGAGATAAAGATGAGACAAAAGTTACTGCGTCTCCTTGGAGATTACCGTATGTCAGTGGCTGTCTGTGTAGCAGCAGGAGAGTACGCATGTGTTTTTGTGTGCCTGTGATTTAAGACAGCTGCAGGAAAGAGGGGTCGCATTTTTCTGCCGTTGCGGTGGGAAAAGGGGGCGTGTCCCTGCGCGTGACATCACAACTTCATACCTGACCTACTTAACGTGGCCCTGACGTCAACACTGCTTCTTCTTCTTCCCTCTCTTACACAACCCCTTTCGTCTCTTTCTAATCCCTCTTTTTTTCCATCAGACTGGAATAGAGTTAAATAGGAGAGGGTGGAGGAGAGCAAAAAGAGAGAATGATCAATGGGTGCCAATAACCCAATTTCTACCCATTAACTAGTAATTGATGAATATTAATGTGTTGGAAAGCTGCACCGGCCCTGACGCCATGACAAAATGGGAGGACATGCTTCGACCATATGGACAGAAAGGCCATGTGGGAGAATTAAAAAGGGAGTTAGTGATGACATTGGAGGGAGTTTTTAAAGAATACCGTTTTTTAATTGTATTTGTAACACATTACTGGTACAATGTGAGCACATTTCTCAGATTCAAAATTCCCGGTATAAGACTACAGTCTATAACTTAGTATAGTGTTGTATGCAGAAGCCTAACACAGACGGTCCAAAATACGATTTTAAGAAATATCTTGGTGTCATAAAAATGGTTGTGACGCCCAATAGTGGCCCCAGTTAGTTGGCAACAACGTCTAGGTAAAAATATCTAGTTAAACCTGGACTACAAGTTTTGTCAGATGTCTTCGATGTGCAAAAGTAGCTTGCTTTACTATATTTTTAACATGCCTGTAACACGAGACATCTTTTTGCATTAGTTCTGACATTTCACCAGTCCAAACAATGACATTCTCCATGTAACTCTAAAAAACAACCTCTTCTGATTATAATTCCGCTTATATTTAGTTACTCTACTAAATCAGGCAATAACAATCTATTTTCCTAAAGAGGCCTATAAACTAAGAACAAATACAGTGAAAAAACCACAAATCCAGCATATAGGGACTAATGAAGTACAAGTCTAGTCAGCAGGAAACCGATGGACTGTGCACTCCAGGTAGGGAATGAGGCCTTACCCCAGGTGAAGGAGTTCAAGTATCTCGGGGTCTTGTTCTCGAGTGAGGGAACAATGGAGCGTGAGATGGGCCGGAGAATCGGAGCAGCGGGAGCGGTACTGCAGTCGCTTTACCGCACCGTTGTGATGAAAAGGGAGCTGAGTCAGAAGGCAAAGCTCTCTGTCTACCGGGCCATCTTCGTTCCTACCCTCACCTATGGTCATGAAGGATGGGTCACGACCGAAAGAACGAGATCGCGGATACAAGCGGCCGAAATGGGATTTCTCCGCAGGGTGGCTGGCATCTCCTTTAGGGATAAGGTGAGAAGTTCAGTCATCCAGGAGGGGCTCGGAGTAGACCCGCTGCTCCTTCGCGTTGAAAGGAGCCAGTTGAGGTGGTCGGGCACCTAGTGAGGATGCCACCTGGGCGCCTCCCTAGGGAGGTGTTCCAGGCACGTCCAGCTGGGAAGAGACCGAGGGGTAGACCTAGGACCAGGTGGAGGGAATATATCTCCTCGCTGGCCTGGGAGCGCCTTGGAATCCCCCAGTCAGAGCTAGTTGATGTGGCCAGGGAAAGAGAAGTTTGGGGCTCTCTGCTGGAGCTGTTACCTCCGCAACCCTGATGGAAAGCGGGAGAAGATGGATGGATGGATGAAGTACAAGTCATAAAAAAGACACTTTGATGTCTATAGGGGATTTGCTGTTCAAATTCTTCCAAATCTATTCCTCTAGGGTTGAAGGTGTGCTGTATAGTAAGGGTAAGGTGTGTCCAAGTAAGTAGTTATTGATTCAGAAGACTACAACACTTGAATAAGAGCTCTTTAGTTGATGATGTAGCCAAGTTTTAATATCAACATTCAGTCTATTTCCTAACAATAATCCTCTAAGCCAGTATTTTATTTCAGTATTTGCCCTTCTCATTTAGTACTTTCACATCCCCCTCCCCCATACAATCCTTTCAGACACCAGGAGCAGCATCAGGTTCTGAACTAATGCTGATTATCTGTGAGGAACAGAGACGCTGAGGGCTGATCACCGCCGCAAGGTTTGGATCTAATCTGAGGATACTTTCGGATCAGACAAAAATCACTCCTGAGAGAGGGGAGGATGCAAGGATGGCATTTACAGGATAAGGAAAGAGGCAAGTAGATAGAGGGACCGAATGAGTAAGACAGAAAAGAGAGGGACATAATCCAACTTTTCCTCCTTTTTATGAGCCAAAATGAGGAAAGGGGGCAGGAGGCAGAAGAGCCAGAAGCAACAAGCCCTCCTCTCGTCCTCCTTCTCCTCTCCCCTCTTTGTGCTCAGCAGAAACCCTCTTTCTCTCTCATTTGTATTCACACCAGCTATGGGGCCAGTCACAGGGCAACCACTGCGCTACGTTCAACACACACACATACACACACACCCACCACACACCACACACACACACACACACCACACACCACACAGTCAGGCTCTTTGTCCGAATAAATTGAGTGCAGCAACAACAGGCTGAACTTTCAATCACAAACACGCTTGTGGTAAATGGAGGAGGGGGTGTTTGTGTCCCACTTCTGTCACGTTCACTGCACGATGAAAATAAAAATATACTGCTTATCATCAGCGACAGAGATGGATAATCAGGTAGACAACATCTGGCATTTTTGCTGCAAAAGAGGCTGTATAATGTATTCAGCTGAAAGTAAACCAAACGCAATTATGATATTACAGCTCATAAGGTCGCACATTTTTAAAAGGCAAAATACAAGCTACCAAATTTGGAAATATGTGCTCGTCATTGTATTGCATTTTTAGTTGCATATCTAGGATTTGGACTGTTCAATCCGACTGAAATAGTCAAAATTCGAAAGAAATTAAGACCAAACTAGCGGAAATTGTTATTTATTAAAAGGCAAAATATGTGTCAGAAAACCTGAATGAAACAAATGTCCATCTATAGAAAGCAAAAACATCCTTGCAACATCAAGAGTATTATACAAAAATGATAAATGCTCTTCCAAATTGAGATTCAATGCGCAAAATCAGCCAAAATAATAGAAAATCCCATTTTTTAATAATCTTTTTAGGACAATATCATTTGAATAATATGAACATATTTTGCAAACTTGATAGATAAGGCCAATAATAAGAAATGCCTCGAATCTGAGCCCTTTCAAACCAAACCAAAGTTATCATAAGGACTGGAAGTTTTACCCTCGATGACTTTGAGATCAGCAGTCAGTGCATCAGTAATTACACAGTTAATGGGCAGGGAATTAGGTGCAAATTGACAATAAAACAGGCAGTAATTCCCTTGCTCTTATTGCTTCTTTAACACACCTGCATGTATCTGCCTAAAAACCCACTCCAAGGACACAGCCAACTCTTCTCTTCCCATGTGCCACTCTAACAGTACGTGTAGGCTCCAATTTTAAGGGTCTTTCTTATCATGCTTTTGTTTCACAGCAGTCCTGTCTCTCTTATTTCTCACAAAAAGCTCCCAGCGTCACTTTTAATCCCCCTGGAGAGGTTCACAGCTCCCTCTCTGCTCCTCACCTCTCCTCACCCTCTGCTCTTCGCTTTCATCTCCCTCCTCTTATGTTTCACACCCTTCACATCCCTCGCTCTGTTCCTCCTGTCACTTCGTCTGGGCCCTGACCTCTTTTATCTTTCCATCCTCCTTCACCTCAAACTCAACCATTCGTACCTGTTCTTATTTTATTTCTACATCTGCTGTTTGGAGGATTTTCCATATTAACATATTTGTCTTCTTTTAAAAATTCACACTTTTTGTCTCCCAAACTTTTTTCTTTTGATTTTCTTTTTTCTAAAAGATCAGACTTTTTTTCAAATTTCTGGATTTTTTCTAAATGTCGACTTTAACAAAATTCCGATTAGTTTTTCAAAATTCTGACTTTTTCCTTAAAAAAATCGGACTTTTTTTCAAATGATGTGTGAAAACATGATGTTTCTGCGGGAATGGCCAATGTTCCCCAAATAACAGTGTTCAAAACAACAAATCACACATTATAGGCAGGGGTGTTGTGGGACGTCAGTCATCAATACAATCTGTGCATTGGATCATCTTAATATAGGCCTTATCTTATAGTTTTTGATGTTGAATTCATCTTAACCTCAACGTTGATGCCAGCAAAACAAATAAAAATAAACCTCGAATACCCTAACAACTCACAACTATTTCCAGTGACAAACAATCATTTCTATCCAATTAAACAACCACCACCAGTGCTTAGACAGCGTTTAAACAAAAGTCACTGCTCTGCAATCACTCACTTTAAGTGTTGCACACCATTTCCCCAACCTTCATCCCCCCCGGCACACCACAAAATTGTTTCCACTCGTCGTGCGATCTCTCCATCTGTCAGCTATACTCCTTCCATCTGTCTCAAGTCTGCTGTGGCTTGTTCATCCACTCATCAACTATCCCTTATTAAATCATTAAAAACTGATAAAGGAGGAGCAGGCTCAGAGGGAAACCAGGCTGCATGACCTCAAGTCAACAACGGAGAAAGTGAAGGACAAAAAGTCCAAAAAGAAACAGCGAAGATGGTTTGTCACTAGAGGGGAGAACTACAGAACGTCTCTTTACTTCATACTGCATATTGACAATACACAGTATATAATAGCTATGATATCTTGAGTTCTGTACTAGTGACATCAAGTTGGACGGATTATATGCAACCAATTAGTGTTTTAATGGGGTATTTGTGTAAATGTCACACAGTCCCACCCCTCTGCTGTCTGCTGCTCCCTCATCAATCACAGTTCACCCTCGTGCTGGCACCACCAGACTCAAAGACAGCTTTATACACCAGACTCCCTACCCGACCCCCCCCCCACCCAAAAGGGACTATTTGCACTATGACAACTTCTAACCATACAGATCGCTGCTACTTTCTTACAGATACACTGTGAACTCTTACATTTATGTAAGTGTTTATTTAGCATTAGCAAATGTCTGCATCTGCTGTGCACTTTATTACTTATTGTTACTCAGTGTGAGGATATGTCCATTTTTTCCATTCCTTTGTATGTCTGGTACATGTGGAGAGATTGACAATAAAGCTGACTTTGACTTTTTGACTTTGAGATGGAAGATTATTGATTTGTTTTCCATCTTTCCCATTTTTTCCGACCAGCTCTCTGTAGCTGCCTTCATTAAAAAGGCCTCAGCAGACTGCAGGCAGTAGAATGTATATCATTAAGGAAGATGAGTATTGACTGAAGTTTGGTCAATGGTAGGCTAATTAAAATATGATTAAACAAGCTTTTTCTCTTGTTTAATTTCTGTCTATGTTTAGCTAGAAGCCTGTATTGGAAAGCATAATTTCCTTATTCAAATGGTAATTAGACAAGCAGGTAGTTTTGGTTGTACCTGTCCATTGTTTAACACACAGGAAGAGACTAAAGCTACAGTAGTTTAAAATCTTAAAAGCTCCCTTATTACCTTTAACTATGATCACCATGATTTGCGTCTCAGGTCATAGCTCCTTTTTCTGTGTCATATCTCAGTCAAATATAAACACACAGACATGACAAACACATTTAAATATTAAGTTTGACTTACACTTTGAATGGGGTTCGCTTATCTCTGACGTTCATCGCGAAAGACATCGTAAAGCCTATTAGAAATCGTAAGAAAAAAGACGTTCCTGGAAATCCGGAACTTGCCTTAGAAATATCACGTTTTTAAGTTTTCTTCAGTTTCAAACTATCTCAGTGATAGTTTTGTTGAAATATTTACATGTTAATCAAACAAAAGGTACTTTTAACGTATTCGGCTTACTTTTTATGCTGCTAATTTGCCGGAAAAGTAAAGATATAAAGACAACAAACAAAAAAAGTCTTGCCCCAAGGCTAAAAAAAAAACCTCCACTATACTTCCTGCTCTCATCTCCCAAAGCATTGTGGGACCTGCGCTTCCAAAACTTGAACATTTCTCCCCAAATCGATGTACTACTCAATATAGATAATTCATTAATTACATTTAAAGTGATGCAAAGGGTTGTATATTGAAAAGGTGTGTGTAGCTATGTTGCAATACAGGCAATTAGTTAATTATATTATAATGTTATTTTCAAAATAATTGTAGTCACCTGACTGCAAATAGCATTGTTTACTATAGTCCCCCGGGTGTAAATAGCATTGTTTACTATAGTCACCTGGGTGTAAATAGCATTGTTTACTATAGTCACCTGACTGCAAATAGCATTGTTTACTATAGTCACCTGGGTGCAAATAGCATTGTTTACTATAGTCACCTGGGTGTAAATAGCATTGTTTACTATAGTCACCTGGGTGCAAAAATCAGCCTTAAACAAACTCCTTCCATGTGTGATAGCGTATATGAAGGGTTTGGGGGGTTATTGGGAGTCGTCACAATTTTGTCACCTGTTTTGAGGTGTCCTTATTTTGCATTCTAACCAATAAAAAGGGGAAATCTTCTGTAAACAAAGAGACATTATTTCCGCCATCAGTAGAGGCGCAATTCTAACACCTTTCCTGCAATTAATCAACCCCTCAATCTGTATCTGAATGCATCCGTGTGTGTGGAAACCAAAGCTCATACAAGTTCCAACTTGGAAAACATGTTTATTCACTTTAACCAGTGCAGTTGATAGACAAAATAACAACAAAAAGAGACAAACATGAAGTATCACTGCAGTACACAAGTCAATCAGTTGAGGTCGCAACACCTCGCAAAGAAACTTTTTCAGAGGATCTGAGCAGATCTGCGTATTCGGATACAAAGCGTTGTACATGCTCATGGTGTTATCCTACAAGCAGAAAGGGAACAGAAATAAGTCCTTGTGGTCTTTTTATGTGGCCGGTTGTTTTCATACATTGCCACCTGCTGGTTAAAAGGAAGAAATACAGCAGCAATATATTTTAAATGTCATTCATTTTCAAGCCTTGACTGTAGTGCCAAATGTGGTATTGTGGGACTTAAATTCAAACCGTAGCCAATTTTGTCTCCCGCTTTTGCTTTAATTTGAGCTTCTGCGTTGTGTTTTGGACATCGAGTCATCTACGAAAACCTATCTTTTGTCATTCTTTTCACTGGAGTTCAAAAAACAAAGTGACACTTATCCTCATCTGAACTTGGGATGTTGTCTAAATGTAACATCAGTTACAGTTTGGATTTAAATATTTATAAAAAAAAGTGAAATAAACTTAAAAAGGTAGGAAAAATTGAACAACCAACTTGAAAGGAAAATCGAGAAACTACTCGTGTGTGTGTGTGTGTGTGTGTGTGTGTGTGTGTGTGTGTGTGTGTGTGTGTGTGTGATAAAGCGAAGTCTACAATTCACTGTATATACTGTAAATGTCCAGTCAGTTCAGCAGATATGAGCAAATGAACACTGTGTACAAATCTGGAGAGGAGATACAATCGTACACAATGTGTGTGTGTGTGTGTGTGTGTATGTGTTTAGGACTCGTCTCCATTGGCGCTATCTCCATCATCCTCTCCTTCCTCGTGCTCATCATCGTCATCATCCCTCCCTCTGTTTTTCATCTGTACAGAGGGGGAAAAAAAGGATGAAAAACACTTAATTCATCACATATAAGTCATTAGCTTCCCCTCCCCCCCGTCTCTTTCTTCATCGCCCGCTCCTCACCTCGTCATCATCATCCAGCAGATCTCCGTCGTCGTCTGACTCGTTCATGCCACGCTTCAGGCTGCCACCTTTCTTGCTGGAGGTGGAGGAGTTGAGCGGTGACACCTCGCCCGGCTCTGGTTGACAGCTCTTCATATCTGTGGAAATGGAGGGAGGCAGTGGGAATTAGATTAAACACCTGTATTTATGTTCAATATATATAATATTTCACAGTTTATTTGGGTTGTATCTAGCTGCAGGTTGTTATCCCTCAGACTTTTACATAATTTTAAAAAACCAATCACCATTATGTTATCACTGGCTGCTAATTCAACAGTCTTCTTTTATAATGCTGCTCCTTGTTTCCTACTATGGATGTGTACTTAATTGTTGTTTTAACAAGTGCTGCCTCTTTAATTAATATGTTGGTCTACTAACTGTCCCTGTATGTTTTTTAATAACCTGTTTTTTGGATTAAATATGTCTGAAAGTGCAGGATAGATAAATATACAATCTAAGGACTTTCCAGGCACTCATGTTTGGTATGGATTACTACTCATGTGTACAAGTGTGGTGATCATTTCTGTTACGCCTCCTAAATGTGGTTATTTTTGTTTGCTCAGGTTTTTTAATGTTTATGTGGCTATGGTGTGTAATTATATTTGACTGCATGTGTGTGTGAACCCTGTGTACAGCAGCTAATGCTAATGGGGTCACAATTGAAAGCGGAAGTCTGAAATTTTGTTCAGTTGTTATTAATTCAAGACATTTGTGACACATTTTAAGAAATTCCCTTCTGTAAACTGTCTTCATCTTCGAACAAATGGAAGAGAGGCGTACAAATGTGACAACAAGCAAGAAAACATCTGTGTTAGTGTTTTGTATCATTTCTGTAATTAAAGCTTGTTAAACTTGCCATTAAATCGCCGAGGCCCACCTGACTTCTTGCTATGGTCTTTCTCCATTCGCTCCAGGCTCTCCAGCAGGTAGTCCACCTTGTGTTTGATCTGTGTCAGCTCTCTTTTGATGGTCTGCAGATCATCTACCTTCACTGTGGGAGGAAAAGCAGTAAGAAAAGTCATTACGAATTGGTCGCAGGTCCAAAGATAATAGATGGACCGCCAGACATAATGTGGTACGTACTGGAGCGGGAGGTCCTCTGGCTGGTCTTGGAGGAAGAGGAGAAGCTGGTTTTGGTTCGCCGGCTTCCTCCACCGCTCACACTGACCCTCGGACGCTTTGAGGGGATGACCGCCCGGGATAGGGGAGGAGGGGGAGGAGGAGGCACCCGGGACTGGTAGGAGTACATCCTGAGATACAGAGGAGAAAAATAAAAAAGGTGCCACTAAATGCAAACGTGGCTCTGCTTCAATGCTGATTTTTCAAGATGTTTTGTTCCATTTCATAATTGTGTTACATATCAAAACAAAGGGTCAGACAGAAAAAAGGGAAATAAATAATAGTAATAATAAACAGCCGAGATAGAAACATACCAAGGGCTTATTTAAAAACTTAAATATTGATTAAGATTTACTAAACAAACCCTGAAGTAACCCAAACTAGTAATGGAAGTTTAAGGAATTCAGAATATTTATAAATAAAGCAGCGAAACCGAAAAGGACAAGGACTCCAGGTACTGCAATCACAACTGCATTCAAACTGTGATAAGAACAACAGACAGCTTACCTATCGTAGTAATCTCTTTGAAAGTCATAGTCCAAATCTACAGAGGAACTGCGGAGAGAGCAGAGTCAGAGAAGAAGCATTAAATACAGCATTAAAGAACAAAGAAATCTGTCGGAATGCAGAGTTGCTGGAATACGTTGCTGAATGTAGATCGAACACACCTGTACATGTCTCCTGCAGAGCGCTTCACTGTCTTAGATCTGTGAGGTTTGGGCTCGCCGGCCAGGTTGATGTCTGAGGGAGGAAAAAGAGGAGTTAAGCGTTGCCAAAAACTCGTTGTTTACCTAATGGTATTTTATTTTGAAAGGACTCACACAGATTTTTAGACCAAAAACAGCTTAGCTTTTTGTCGGTCTGATACGGAAATTGCACTTTTCCCAAAACAGAATTCCTGATGCCATTAAAGTTTATTAAAACACATAAATAAAATTAAAATCCCAAGTATTTACAAATTTCAGGACAAATACTTCAGTTACTCAAACTATTCTATTACAATTCTTATTTTCATTTGTTTGCAGAAAGAAAGTCCAGTGCTATTTTCAAGGCTCATCACTGGGCCCACTGACTTTCTTTTTCCATCAACCCCTCCACTCACCTAGCACCTGTCCCACGATCATGCGGCCGTCCTCGCTGACCACGGCGTTGCGTGCGTTCCTCTCGTTGGCGTACTGGACGAAGGCGTAGCCCTTGTGGATGGAGCATCCCACCACCTTGCCGTACTTGGAGAAGATGGCCTCCACGTCGGCCTTGGTGACCAGCAGCGTGTTGAGGTTGCCGATGAAGACGCGGGAGTTGAGGGAGCGAGGGTCAGTCTTGTTGGTCACGTTACTGCTGGCCATCGGGCTTGGGGTGGGGGGGGGACAAAGGTAGGGGTAAAAAGAAAAGAAAAAAGAGTAGAAAACAAAGAGATGTGAGATGCTGTTGTTTTGTGAACCATAGTTTTAGATCATCTCTGCACTCTGAGGTCAGTGTGATGCTTGACCTTGTGAAGCTTTTCAACAATAGGGCCTTTAATGACATCATCATCATTTCATTCATTGAATTAAAATAACTAACTATAGCATTTTGAGTTGACATCTTTTTTCTTTTTAAAGGCAATCCTATCAGATTTTAAGGAGTTTAAAAGCATTTTGTCACATTTGAGAAGCTGGATTTGTAGGTGATTTGCATTTTTCTCGTAAATCACTTAATTAATTAACCTTTATAAATACGTAATTGTTGTCAGTCAAGTTAATCAATAGACCACAGTTGAATGTTTCAGCCCTAATGACGTTATGAGCTAAAACACATTTAAATCCTTCATAAACACATGGCAAATTCAAGGTGCTACTGTCTACCTCCTACTAAACATATCAACGGGGGTGCTTTTAACATGTGTTTTACACACACTAAATGTGTGTTTGCAAAGGGAGCCTCTAGAGGTGGATGTGAGACAGCAGAACAGCGAACAGTGTAATTGGTCATGAAGCGGCCAGCACTCACTCCATCATGTCTGTACTCGCGCTGCTGGAGGTCTGCCTGCCTGTCTGACTCTGTTGGAGAGAAGAGGGTTGTCGAGGAACTTTAAAGAAACAGTGATTGTGGGGAGACATCTACTACACCTCCAAAAAGTTGTGTGTTTTTTCTCAAAGCCAAAAAAGTGCTTCTAACTGGAAGGGGCGCAGGAGGTGATAGAGTACATGTTTTTTTAAAGGGGGGTGGCTATAAAAAAAAAAACCTGTGGGATAAATTAGTTATGACAAAACAAAATATTGCATTAAAGTGGAAAGTTGCTATTTAAAGAATACATTTGTAATACTGATATGTTCTTCAGTCTCCCTACAGAGAGATCTGGTTGGCCATTATATGCCTGTTCCATGATAAAACACTAGTATCCTGGTTACTGCATGCTATATGTGCGGACACCTTAACCAACCCTGCTGCAGGAAGCACAGGGGAGATGTTTTTTTAACTTTATATATGACTTTTCTAAGTGTTGCTGCTGTTGCACACAGTGAACACGTATGTAACATTGCAGGGTGGGAGTATAATAACTACACAAATAAACATTGACTGCAAGACTTCATTTGATGTTGCATCCGACTACACTGACAATTGGTTTCATGGGACATTGTCAGAACACATGGGGATTTCCTGATTGTCTCTGTTTATATCATCTTAAAGTGAATATCTTTGGGTCATCGACTAACAAAAGCTGGACTTTGAGAAACTTAGATGGAATATTGCTATTGCTGACTGTTACAGACTTCTCTTTTTTTTGATAATGCAAAACTATTAAAAGCGTTTGGAAGCTTTACATGTTGAAGACTAATGCTCCTGCAGGGCTTTTGCTTTTTCATGTTTGATTCTTCATGGTTAAATGCACTTTTTGTGACGAAAGTCAAACTAACTTGAGTAAAGACTGGCTTTGCCCTATTTTAGTCTCCTTCTTGTTTTTGCTAATTCCCACATTTCATGTAATTATCACCCACTTCAGCCGTTATAAAGCCCTGTCCCACCTGCCAAAGCGCCACTCTGCTGCCAGCTGAGCTACACTGAACCCCAGCAGCGCTCCCTCTCTGGCTGCTAGCAGGGGGATTACATGGTGTGCAGCCGGCGCTCTGGCCAAAGCTTAATGCTCTGCTCTCCTCTACATGATCTGGCAGGGATGTTTCTATCGCTTGGCAAGCTGACAGTCGCTACAACACAGAGTGTGTTTAGTAGGAGGAGGGGGAGGGCTATCACAGGCTGCTTACGGTTTCTACATTTTTGTGGCATGTTGGGGTTCAAAGGGAAAATCCAGGGTTTATATACATGCAAATGATTTTCATGACTGATGCTGACTAAAACCAGTGCGTGTTTGAAATGATTGTCGAAGAATTGGGGATTTTTTCTGTCACACACGAGGTGAACAAATACGTAGGAAGGAAATCTTGCTTGTTTCTGTATAATAATATGAATAATATATACTGGTGATAATCCACTTGTAAATGTTAATTTTCCTGAAGGTGCAGTCCACTTTTTGGAAACTTTTCTCCATGCATCTGGAGCTGCAGGTTTTTTTCTAGATGTTTCTAATCGTTATAGCTAGTGAAAAAGTGAGAAACGTCCGTCCTTAATTGTCATTTTTTCCATATCATGTCTTAAAGTGTCTTGTTTTGTCAGTCCTCGACCCAAAATAATCAGTTTAATATGATATATAAAACAGGAAGTGCAGGATTCCTCCATATTTGAGGCAGAAAGCTGAGATTTCCAGCTTTTTTGCATTAAAAAGGGCTTAACTATACTGACCAGTTTATTCGTTTATCTATTGTTTTCAGGTCTACTTGCGACACAAGATTTGGAATATGTATTTTGTTGGCAACTTGTAAAGGAGTCAGCTTTATGAGCAGTTCACTATTCTTATTATCAATCACTTCCTGTATGTTTAACACAAGCAGGGAGTCCATCAGTTATAAGCCAAACTCATAACAGAACAGTATCAGCTTCATAGAGGTGGTGTTTACTGCAGGGCTATAATACTGGATTGCATTATTATCCCAAATTAGTAAGAGGCTAAATGCTAACTGTTGCCTCCCATATTAAGAGTTCATTCATGGCATATTTACAGTTAAAGCAGCAATACCGTTTCCTATCCTTTGCCTCATCTGGGCGTTACTGTGTGAGATGTCCGGAGATAAATAATGTTGTATCTTTAGTTCAATTTTGATCAGTGATGTGAGCGAGTGTTTGTGCTTGGACTGGGAAACACTGCAGCTGCAGCGCTCATGTTTGAAGACAGACAAGACAATAAGGTAGAGAGCAGATTGTACAGATGTGCATGGAGCTGTGTGTATTCTGTGTGCAGGGCGTACAGTTGATTAGAATTATACAATCTTAGCCTTTTTCGTTATATAGATTGTAATTAAATACAATCAGTTTTAGTTATTGCTGTTATATGTTAGTGGTTCACAGTATTCAGAAGACATGCTTGTTTTTACAGGTACAAACTTACTATCGGGGATGATAATGATGACATCATTGTTATTATCAAGAGCAGGTATCTTTTTTTCTGTTTGGATAATAGACCAGATTTAAATCCATCAAAAGACATGCAAAACAAGTGATTACATTACATAGCAAAGGCAGGATTGATCAGCCTTTGTCAGAGCCAGGACTGGATTCAGGAGGAAGTGTTATTCAGTATTGGCTCAAAATCTGGTCTCTTATTATCAACACTACTATGCATGTGGTTATCATAAACTGGGGACATGTGGGAGCTCATGTAAAAGGCAACTAGTGTCAAAAAGTCTGGAAATTAAGCAGCAGATTTTCTACTTTCACAGCACAAAAAAAAAACACTACATGCTACTTGCTCTAGGAAAATCCAAAAGGGGGAGAAATGGTCTGAATCACAAAGGGGTGAAAACAAAAGTGGAGTTTAAAAAAAGTGATGCAAAAGTTGTGGTGAAAAAACAAAACCAAAAAAAAAAAGTTGAGACCAACTTACGATTTGCTGCTGTTCAAAAAAGAGGCTTCAAAAACTAAACAGGGGGAAACAAAAAACGTAATATTAGAAAAGAGGCCATTCAAAAAATGAACTAGAAGTATTATTTCCACAAGCAGGGGGGAGGGCAAACTGGTGGGGAAAGTATGGAAATCATAAAAATAAAAAAAAGATTAGGCAAATGTTAATGCTTACAATTTCAAAATAAAACAATACAAAGAAATGATTCTAATTATGAACCTACAATTCACACCTCTATCCCCAATTGTGGGCTAAATATCTAAATGCAAAACAAATATTATATTAAATTGCAGTTTCTATTGAACTACTAAAAGGAAAATGATAAAGGTTTGAGCATCCTTTTCCAGCTACTAGGAAGGATCTTCATTATCTAGGCCACTTAATTACTTTAATATCAACTTATTAGGTGTGAAAATATCAGAAACTGGTGACAGAGCTTCATCAGTTAAAGAGTATTCAAGGAGCCCTGCTGTATCCTCCTGCCTGCCCTAATTATACGGGCCCCAGTAAGGGTTCAGCTACAGAACAGCGCCCCTGGAGCCTGGAAGGACTCACACTCAAGGACACATACAAAAAGGACACACTTGAGGTGGGGTACAGTGGGGGGTCGGGGTACCACAGGGGTGTAAAATGGGGATCTTCAAAGTTTCTGAGGGGCCTCATAAACTGCAATTCTACTCTATCGTCCCATTGTGCGCCTTTGCTGCAAAGATCAGATCAAAAATGTTCATATTTAGCTATACAGCTGATCATAGTAAGTCAATAGCAAAAAGAGCGATTTAGAGGCCTGATTTCAGCTCAATGCAGGCCCCTCCATCCAGGGCCTGAGCAAAAAAAAAAAAAAAACCCTCTAAAAAAATACTTCCAAAGCTGCAAATAAACTTAAATAAAATTTACCAAATGCACAAATTCTGCCACACCAAATGCACCAAGGTGTTAATGTTCCTTTAAAAAAAACGCCCCAACTCGGCATTGAGGGGAAAAAAACATCTTGCCTGAAAAATTACATCATTCCTGAGAGGTTTCTCTGCAGAAAATACACTGCCGAAACCACAAAGAAAGGCACGAGTCACTGTCAACGACTGCATATCAAGTTACTGGCGGAGGCAAAACACAAGACGAGATTAAAAAACCCTTTAAAAACATATTTCCAAGAAAAAGGGCGACCCGTTTTGCACACTGTCCAGAAAGCACTGCAACCATTTCCCATCCTCGAGACCACACTCAAGATAAACTACGACGCAACACAGCCCCAAAAAAAAAAAAAAAAACGAGGTTTCGAAATGTCTTATTCGAAAAACCAAAGCAAAAATCTTTCGGTGGTGGGAAGCTAATGAAACTAGTCTCCGCGCAGCTCAATATGCACAACACAAAATGTACGCCACTTAAAGCCAACACAGTCTCAGGAATACCAGCCCTGGAAAAAATGCATTAAAAATGAAAACAAAAAAGTCCCAAAGAGGTTCAGAGTCGAGAAAAAAAATTAAAAAAAATAGGGGGAAAAATGCTCTCGGTTAAAAATACTCACCAGGAGTTTAATACTAAAAATTAGTAAAATTCAACGCTGTTTTTACTTGAGTAGGTAAAGATCCGTTTACGGCTCCGCAGGCTGATAGTATCACCTTGAAACCAGTGGACACGAAATGGCGTCGAGTTCCACACACAACAGAAGAACGGCACCGCCCACTGGTGCGTTCTCGTCTCCGATTGGATACTCACACCACCATGTGTGGGTATACTCTTCAGGGATTGGCTGATGCGCTTGCCAGTCCGGCCCAATGAAGACATTAACTCGGTTGATTTGAATAGCAATACATGAGCTCAAAGACAGGCCACTGTATACTGTATAAAGGTCTTTATATGTGGTTGTAGTAATTCATTTAGTGTTTATTTTACCCAGAGAGATCATTATTTATATTATTGTATTTTGTTTGTATTATAATACGTTTTAGTGCCCTTTGAATTGTGTTGTTATGCTGCATGTGTGCAAAAGGTTTTCACCCTCTGACCAGAAGTAATCTTCGTGTTATCTGTTTTAATTTGTGATGTGTGCTATGCAAATAAAGATTTATGCAAAGACTCACATCCTTGCTTTTCTTTTTACCTTTGAAAAGTGACTATCGATGTTTTATTTATTTAGTTTGAGATAACAGAGACAAAGCTGCAGTATTCTCAGCAGACCGGAACACATCTAAATACAATTTAACAATGTAGAATACAATGTGACTTACTTCTTTTGGTTTCCGAATGCGTATGTGAAAGTCCTTACGTTTTTCAGAATCAGAATTGGTTTTATTACCAAGTAGGTTTACACATACAAGGAATTTGCTTTGGTATAAATGGTGCATACAAAGACACAGAAAGAAAAAGTGCTATTCATACACATTTCAAAATAGATTGTGCATCATTTCTTTAACATTGAATGTGAAATTCTGTGATCCCTACTGCTAAACAACACTGTGCGGCAAACATTTCACTTTTAAAAACAGTCTCATAAATAACAATTACATCAATTTGGTTCAAACATAGTGACTGGACATCACCAAAGTGTATCAGCAGGGTCACCACTTCATTTTCCGTGAGAATGGACCTGAGGAGTGAACAAAAGTGGGTTCAGTATGACACATTTAATAGATAAAGAGATTAAGAAACTTGGAGTATTTTACCTTTGATGTCAGTGACCCTCCTGCGGTTTCGAGGTAAACTGGAATCCAGTCTCAGGTTGAAATCAGGTGTTTTCAGAACTTCCTCCAGCTTGCACTGCTCCTCATTTTCCTGTTGGACCAAAAAGCAGTGGTGTACTTATTTTGAGGGACCTGTACTCCATGGTATGCTACTTTATACTTCTACTCCACTACATTTAAAAGGGAAATAACTTGAAGAGCTTTACTTTTAACAAAATGCACTTCTAAAATTAAACTCTGTAAGTCACAAGACTCAAAAATACGTTACAAAGTCAGAACTCTGTTTGTCTACAACAGTAAAATGCTATGTGATGCAACAATATAATTGGGAAAATGTCACATATATAAATATAACTATAAAGCACAATAATTAATTGTACTTTTTGTACAGTAAGCACATTTCACTGATCACACTTTTGTACTTAAGTAAGAATTTGAATGCAGGACTTTTGACAATAACATATTTGTACTTTTACTCAAATACAGCATCTGAATACTTCTTCCACCACTGGTTGACCAAACCAGTTGATCAGGTTGTTCAAAGAATGCTTAATTTTTTAAAGCATTTGAAATAAAAACCTCTGTCGGAGTTTGTTGACGTTTCCTCCGGCCTACGGGTGTGTTAGGGCCTGGGCTCTCTGATCCACTTTTCTGGCGTTCCCTCTCTCTCTGCATGAGGATGGCCTGTCTCGTGCTCCGGTACTCCAAAGAAAAGTTGCTGATGGTTTTACAGAAGTCCTCCGCCTTCGTGTCTCTCACCATAGCTCGGGAGTAGCCTAGGAATAAGAGGAAAGAGTGGAACCTGGAGGAACACAGAACGTTTTACTAAACAACAACAGAAAGCAAAACATGTGAGTGTGGGTTATGTCTCAAAAAAATTGCTTTTGGTGAATTTAAGTAAAATCTGCAATCACAAAGAGACAAGTTGGTCACCTAAATGTGTATTGTAGATGCTTTCTTTTCTGAACTGGGAGCAAAACAGCTCAATCCAAGATGCTCTTAGCTCCAAAAATATTTTTAAACACTGCTAAAAGTATACCCGCAACAAACCTGTTGATAACCCGACGATGGATGGCCTTCAGGACCTTCAGCCTCCCCTCATACTCTTTCAAAATCTTTGGCAGCTGGTGACGAAGCGAGCCCTCTGAGGCCAAAGCATCACTTCCTCCTCCTCCTCCTCCTCCTCCTCTCTTCTTCTCATTTTTTTCTTTTATCTTCTCTGCCTTGTCCAACATCTTTAGCTGTTCTGATGATGCTTTGCACTGGGCCTCCAGCTGGGAGAGGTTGGACTGCACTAGGGAGTAGTCGAACTGCAGAAGAAAGGGTAACGTTAGATTGTTAGGGTTGGATCATGATCGTTTTTAAACCCTCTTTATTCATCACACAGGCAGAGGTGGGAAGTAACTAGTACTGTACTTAAGTACAATTTTGAGTAGTCCAGCCACAAATACGTACCTTGCCGGCTTTAGTAACAGCAGTGATGTCCGAGTACAGGTCAGAGGATTGTGGGTAAAGTTGCAGCAGTAATACGCAGACGTGGAGCAGCAGAGGCTGGCGAGTGTACGTGTCCCTCACCTGCGACAGCTTCCCCAGGTAACTCAGCTCAAAACCACGGGCCTGGGGATGTAAAAATGAGTTGTGAGTTCCTATCAAAAGTGGATTAAAGGTGAATAACAAAATTGGGGCCACCCACCTTGCATCCATTGAGAAAGTTACCAATCGCTAACACTGTTGCTAGAATACATCTGAAGGTCTGGCTGGCTGCGAGCTGCTCCATGGCCAACTTCAGATGGAAGAGAGGCTCAGCTACTTCCTGTCACAAGAAGCACAATGTGATGATTCAGACAGAGTAGGTGATGTCTTTTGTTTTGTTTCACTCCTTGTCTATAGGGATTAACAATGTCATGATGGAATTGGCTGTTGTATCAAGTGTAGGCGGCTCCATTATACTGTAGCATGCCAATCTCTGAACCAAACGTCTATCATCGCAGTGACGGGTAAGGTATGCATCGGGGCGGCAACGGCCAATCTTTCAACGGGTTCCAGCTGAGTCAACACAATCTGGGCCAAGACGTACTTTACTGTGTGCCAATCATTTTTACGGCCCAATAAGCAACTTGAGATAGAAGAATGAAGTTGGTTTTGATACACATTGGATATTGTTCAACGACAATTAAGCATAGAATGGGTAACTGCAGTATACAACCAAATTATTTCACACATGGCCAGTTTGCTAGCTAATTCTAAGTTAAATTGTCTTACAACAATGGCCTATGGGTATTGAGATTGCATTTCAGCCAATGCCTTCTGCCTCTATTTCTCCAAAGAGTTTCATAAGCATAAATCAACTGAAGCACACTCCAATGTGATTGGTCAACTAAACAAAACCAGATTGTTCCGAAACTTAAAAAGTGTTTTCGTTTGGTACACTTGAACAAATGACTTTTCATCCGATGCATTTCCTATACTCTCACATACCCTTTCTAAGGAGTCATAGTCCAGAGCAAAGGCCCACAGCTGAAGCCTGGAGTTCAGATGTTGTATTTCCCCCAAAGTGAGCAGGCAGAGCTCGGCGGGGGCCAGAGGAGAGTGGGGGTTCAGGGCCTTGGCTTCCTTGATCAAACAGAGCTCCTCTTCAGTTGGGATTAGTTCTTTAAGCCGCTGTGTTAGAAGGGAATGTGGAACGAGATTAAACTATACTGCAGGACTATTCATGTGTTCTTAAAGGCATCCAGCTCAGGTTTCATTCGGCCATTATACATGTATCTTGAGGGCCACAGATAACCTCCCCAACTTTAAAGGTTAAACAAAATGCTGAAACTCAAATTCTGCAGGACATGACCTCTGCTGTATACCTGAACGTCCTCTCTGTCCAGCACACTGCTGTCCATGCTGTAGATCGCAGGGGGGAGGAGGCGGGGAGGGGGGAGGCTGCTCAGGGCGATGGTTATGATGTTACTCCTCTTCATCCCCAACACCGTGACCGACGGCTGCTTCTGTGTTGGGGAATGGACAAAGACACCAGAGACATATCAAGATTCTGTACTATCTTTTTGCAAGTGTATTTTAGGGATGCATTTGTCACCCCGTGCTTTAATACCTACAGTATTAGTAACCATTTAATATAAACACATGTCTACTGAGTCACTATCTATTTCCGAAGGAGGTGAGACATTGTGGATTTACCCATGGCCTACAGATTAAAAGCCCTTGCATTTGCACTATTACCGTAGATAGGCTTTAAGAGTATTACAAACAACATTGCCGGAAAGAAATCACCTTTGTAACTCTGGCAATGAACCAATTATGGCCTTAAGTGCTGCCAACAACAACAAACAGCAGTCTTTCTGATTCTCACTTTCCATAATAAGCTTTTCACTTATAATATCCCAAAAGTTTACATCTCAAGACTCATGACAACTAATGCAAAATGGGGTTAAAACTGTGGCATTACCCAGTCACATGGATCTTACCTGCCTCCCAGAAGCCACATTAAAAGTGCTGCTGCTGCCCTTGGATTCAAACAGGTACTCCAGCCGGTTTGTATCCAAATGCACCGGTTCAAGCCCGGCCCAAATAGTCTGAGTCCCGAAGCGCGTCATCCTGGGAAGTGGAGCTAAACTCGGCAGTTCCCTCCAGTGGAGCTTCAAGGTGCGAGATTTGGTGGATGCACCTTTATGGGAGGGCAAGGTCAAAGGTGGAGGAGGGGGAGGGGGAGGGGGAGGAAGAGGTGGGGGTGCTGGAGGGGCTTGGAGGCCACCCGTCGATGATTCATTGTTTGAACTGGATCCTTCGTCTTCTGTGCTGTCTTCCTCGTCCCAGAGGTCTGTGAAATCCAAGGTGTTGAGGCAAAGACGTGCAGACGGTTTTCCGAATGAACCCCAGGATTGGTCGAATTCCAAAGTCAGGGGGTTATCCTTGGTTTGGTCTGATTCCTTCATTGGTCTTTCAACGGTGTTTGTGACGTTGAGAAAAGTTCTGTGGATCTTTTCGAGCATTACCCCAACAAACCAGGGTATAACTCCTGTTTTGTTCTTGAGAAAAAAGTAGTCTCCTTCCTCATTTTGGATAAAAACAGGGCCTTTTTGGATCTGATTAATTGGCTTTCGTCCTTATGTTCCTCACAGCAGCTCTTCGTCTCACTGTGCTCCACTCAGACGTTGTGTTTCTGCATCTGAATGTCTGTGGATGCTCAGTTTCACTTCGCTTCAACCACAGAAGCGCATAACTCACACGACCAAATCACAATCTTCGAACCACCTTAGGGTGTTCTCGCTGCAACGTACCCTGCAATTGCCTCGGCTGCGGTGATTGTCCTTCAGCGGCGAGTCGAGTCTGACGCTTTGATACAAAAATCCATTGTGACCTCGGTCCCTGAGAAAGAATTCATGTGAGGTGATGGGTTGAGTTTAGTTCGGCATGCAACTCTGAGGAGAAAATCCAAGGAACGCCTTTCTGTAGCACTACTGCAATATCCAAATAGCGTTATTTCACTTTCATCGTTCTTTCTGATTCTGGTTCTGAGACAAAGAGTGAATTTTGGGAAGCAAAAAGAGAGAGAGAGAAATACATTTGTCCATTGGTGCATCACTCTTTCGGTT
Organism: Eleginops maclovinus; assembly: GCF_036324505.1. Taxonomy (NCBI): domain Eukaryota; kingdom Metazoa; phylum Chordata; class Actinopteri; order Perciformes; family Eleginopidae; genus Eleginops; species Eleginops maclovinus. Next base: position 4,104,198 of record NC_086362.1, read on the forward strand.
TATTTGAGTTGCACCCTTTCCCTTAATTTCCTTATCGAGCCTGCATCTCCTGTTTGTATTGCTACTTGTGTATACACAAACGTCTCTATCTGCCTCTGAAGATCTGTTCCTTCCCTCCTCTTCGGCCTCCCCTTCTCCCCTGTGAACGCATAAAAGAGCACGATTGACCAAATTCTCCCCTGCATCCCTTTTTATTATTACATGCAACTTTGTGGATGACAAATCAGCACACAGTAGTGCAATCATCACAGCTGCCTTGATGAAAAAAATACACACATGCATCATAAGTTGGTCATTATGCAACATTGAGGACACCTTAAAAAGCATTAGCATTTAGAGTAGCAATATATCAAAGCATAAGTGGGTAGAACAATGTAAGCGAAAACATCAGTGTGTCTGCTGAAGTGCATGCAGTGTTCAGTTCACTGGGGTCGTTTGCATGGTCCACATGCAGCCATAATGAGGATCCCTCCCTCGGACATTAGGTCGCCCCTAATTACACGTAATCTTGTTCAGCGCAGCAGCAGGGCTCATGGGACATTTAGGCCAAAATGAGCTCCATTTGGCAAGCTAAGCTCTTATTTACATCCATTTATCAACAGTTCTTCCAAGCCTGCTGCAAAAAAGGAATTTAAAAAGTACTTTTTTAAAACCACCTCTCTCATTTCCTCTTATTCAAAAACTGCAAAATAAGATTTTAAATGTGTCTGTTGTGGGGGAAGCAGGTGCAAAAAATAAACACGGAAATACTATTTGTCCATTGGTTCTAATTAAGACTTTAAAACCTTTGGAGGATTATATATTGTTGGACAATTTTGGTGATGAAGTGACGTATTTAAACTGCCATTTCCAGGTGATTTCTTTCTGTGTCTCTCAGATCCTTAACAGTGAAAGATTAAGATCATGGCAAAAATCATGAATGAAGTTCCTCAGTAATAAATCCAGTACAATAAAATATATGCATTGTACACACACCCATGCTGTTTAGTGAATATGAGGGGATTTACGCAACTGATCTTGAATATATAGATTATTATTTATGCCTACAAGCCATGTTCTTCATTGTATTGCAAACGATGACTCTGCTTTGAACAAGATCTTGAATTCTATTGAAACCACTAAGTTCACACCTTTAATTGTGAGCTATTTTTTCTCATAGCAACATCTAATTTTCTTGAAAGACAATTACATACCAGCGTACCACATTGCCATGCACCACACATTCATGGTAACAATGCAGTGGTGGTTTTGAGCAGGGAAGGTATGTTCGTGGGCTGCCTCCTTTGGACCTGATGATTGGTGGGTTCACAAAACCACTTTCAGGTCATGGACCTGGGGCGAGAAGACTAACAGAGGTAGAAGAAGACAAATACAAGTTAGGCTTTTCAGTAGGGTAATGCAAGTCTGGAATTTAACTCGTTAGTAATGTAAATATGCAGTATTAAGGTACCACTATTAATATTAAAACAGTTTAGTCGTGTCCCATAGCAAGACAATCCAATTATGATGATATAGTTTATAATTGATGCATTTTGCTTGCAGTAAATATGCATTACAGTTTCCCTGTTATACACTTCGTATCTTTTTTTAGTTTACTATCTAAAAAAAATCACCTTTTGAAGAGTGCTTGAATATGTTTTTGTTCCCAGAAACATCTCAAAAATGCATCCATGCATTATATATGTTGTAAATGTAGGATGTACCTTAAGATTATGTAGATATAGATAGATATTTATACTTTATTCATCCCCAAAAAACACAAAAATGGTAGTAGTAGTAGTAGTAGTCACTTTTACCACTTTTGAATTTGTTCAAGAATACAAAGTCTCTGTCTGAATAAATGACTGCATGCATTCATATATTATAAACAGTTCATCCTCCTACTGACTTTTTCTAAAATATCGTCTTTTATTTCGAAAGGCCCAACCGGAAGTCCATCCTGCCGCTTTCCGCGCTCCCGCGTTGCTTTGGGAACATTCGGTATCCCCGTGAGCGCGCTTGGCTGTCATCACACAGAGGATTCGCTACAATGTCAAACATTCAGCATACGCGCGAAGTCATGGCTTTTTCTACGCGAAACGATGAGAGGCATCGCCGCGTGCTGCTGCTGCTCATCCTCTAAACACAGAAGTCCTTTCACTTTTATTTTATTAATGCATTTATTATTCCATGTTCCAGGACGGGATGCGTTGGAGGTAAAACGGGATACTCTGTTCTATTTTGTTGTGGCTTAAAACATGAGAATTGTTTTCACCATGCATGTGCGTAAAACCATAATTTATGTTTTTTTAAATATCATTTGAAATTGAAAACATGACCTCTTGATATTGACAGTATATTTTCCCTCCTCTCATCTTCATCTGAAAAGTTGTCAGCCTCTTGCATTGACAGTCGTAGGCTATTACGTAATGTGAGTGCAGACAGATGTTACAGTGAGCTTGCTTGCGTAAAAGCATCATCTGTACACCACTGTAACACCAAGATGAAACCAGAAAAACAAATCTTATGGCTTCACTTTAATAAGTGTCCACCATTATCATTGACCCATATAAGAATTACAGGAATATATATCCTGTATTATCAATGATTTGCTTTCATTTATCAACCAATAAAAAAGGATGATGTGATTTTTAGTGGCAAAATAGAAAGTCTTACCAATGACAATATCCTAGGTTTGGCTTTGTATAATTATAATGGAATCACAGAAATCGAATTGGATCTTCATGACATGATTTTACAGATCATTAGTCACATATTTTGTCACGTTTTTTTAACAAAAAAAGTTAGAGAGGAATTTAACCGACTCTGTTGTTGTTGTGCCGTAGCACGTCTATGTGAGTGTGTGAGCCGGGTCGGAGGTCATGCAGCGGAGGGAATCTGACTCCCGTGGCCTCTTTTCCTCCGGAGAGACGTCTGACAATGACTGTGAGGTGAGGTCATTTATTTATACCTGTCGTCTGCATATACCTTGGGAATCTGGTTAAGGTACATCAAAGCAAAAACACATTTTGGGGTACGGTGCAAAATCCTTCTCTCCAATATATCCAAACTAGATGGCACTTGCCGGAGGTGCTCATAGTAAGTAATGTAACGTGTCTTTCAAGGAATCATGACCCGGTTACTTAAGATCTCTAATCAACAGAGTGTGTTGTGAGCAATTCAGATAGGAACTATTTTCTTTCCACCAGAGTACACCTGCTGTCACTTTTGAGCCTAGTGTAATATAATTGTAGTTAATTAATTTGAGAGAAAGCAGCATCTCTAGGGCTGATATCAACACCTACCTCACTTACCTAACAATCCAGATTGATAAATAGCACAACAGCTTTTGGCGGCGTTCCTTTAAAAATACAATGCAGTGAATCCAACTGCAACATCCAATAAACGGGCACCACTTTGGATTTAATTATGTCTCTGATGTTCTTTGACTGAATCACATGAATTAATCAGCCTTCATAACTCAAATGTCTGGCAGTGCCAATCAACACCTCCACTTTTGAGCAGTTTAAAAGGCGAGTAGGTGGAGAAGGTTAAAAAGCCAGGAATCACATCACTTAGCCACCAACACGGACGCATTTATAAAAGGACTTTTGCGGTCTCCATTTAACTTCCAAACGATACCGATCTACTTTATAAATATCTGCCAAAGCTTTTCCTTTAACTTTCGTTGTAAATATGTTCCTGACTAACGATAGAAGGGACAAGAAGCTTGTCATAAGGTTGTTAATCCCCTCTGTGTTTGTCTGTGTCTCAGATGGGGGCGAGTTGTGGAGAGGTGGATGTAGCGTGTCTGTGCGAGGTCGGTCCCTGTACACTTTATTCAGAAGCACACACGCCTACGCCGGTGAGTGCTCGGGCTCACCACTTAAGAGTCTGTGGCCGTCGACTGTTTCTCCATCTCTAATAGTGCTCTAAATACATGCCTTTTACCTCCTGCTGACCTCTGTCTCGCTGTGCCTTTGTGTTCTTTAATGTAGGCTATGTTCAAAAGGCGCTGCTGTAGGCCTATGTCTTTAAATCAATCAAATAGTCTTCACTTTGTGTTCTCAGGACACACGTCTATGTGAACACTGTGGAAAAAACAGAGTCATGATAACCAGGTACTCCGAGGGATACGGCACCGAGGTAATGTATCACATGTGTGTGTGTTTTTGGACAGGCGTGTGCGTGTAACTATGCACTTCAGACCTTTGTCTGACCTTTATGTGTCTGAATGTATTTATGTTGCGTTTCATTTAGCAGGCAGCTGTGGTTTTGTTGTTCCAAGGTTGCATCATGTGAGGCATACGTGAGGCATACGTGTTCCCTGTCACAAAACAGCAAGAACTCAGCAGACAAAACATTTCACATGGAAGCTATGCCAGAAATAGATTGGTATGACACTTTTGTTTCCACTGTTTTATTTAAAGTAACAGTTCGACATTTTTTTGTTTGTGTAATATCAAACTAAAGCTAGGGGACTATGCATTAGAGTTCTCGGTAGGTAATTTTTATTACACTTAACTTTACGATGTTCAGGCTTGTTTTAACCCTTGGTTGTAGTCTTTATGCTAAGCTAAGCTAACTGTATTGCAGCCAAAGTAAAGGTAATAACAAAAAGTGTTTGCTCCAAGATTCTTCCACACATTGTGGCGTTAGTAGGGCTGTCACGATATCTGATATCACTTCACGATTGTCACGACTCAGTCTTTGTATTTGCACATGTGCTATCAAAATAAAATCTGTAGGAAGCGCCAGATTAGGTGTCTCTGAGCTCATTAGTCATGTGTCGAGGGGTCAGCGTTCATGCATAACAACAATGGTGATGATAAAAAAGGTGACGCATGAGTACACGCACTCCCGCAAATGCCATCATCAAGTGTTGTTGTTTTTGGTTTACAAAAAGTGGCGGTCAGTGATGATTCACGGTTACTCATCGGTGTTTCATCGAACGACTACAAAATAAAAGCCCCAAATCAGTAGATGTGTTGGTTGTGTTTATTAATAGTTAGTGTTGCATACTTTACCCAACGTCATTATACAAGCATATCATACCTTTAGCGTGTATGTCTTTTTTAAACCGTCATATTTATCACATACTTGATATTCTAGTTGTTAATGTGTCATTCCTGTGCAGGAGGATTGTGTGTTGTCAGACCCTCAGGGGGAGAGTGATGCAGATGCTGATATAGAGGACACAGATTGCAGGTTTGATATGCACACACACACACACTTTCATATCCACACACAGCATCTCCTAGCTTGTACTGTAGATCTCTGACCTTGTGCCTTTTAACCTGATTGGTTCAGACTGCAGGAGCCAGGTTCTCTCCAGCGAATCAGCTCGCGCAGACGTAAGCGTCCACGGGTAGCGCGGCAAGACACCACGGAGAGCGAGGACGACGGCGGGCGGAGCCACCGAACACACCGCTGGAACCTCAGGCTCAGCCCTGACAGAGCACACAGCAGGACCATACTGGAGGTAGGAAACACAGCAATGGGAAGTCTTATCAGTCGTGTTTCTGTACATCTGCTCACCAAATTACACATATAACACAACCAGAGAGGTGAGAAGTGTAGGCTGTAGAGCTTTTAAACTGAGACAGTATCCCAGAGATTTCCCTATTTGGATCAATTAAAGGAGACTTACCATGCTCAAATTTATGGGGATAATTGTTTTTGGGGGGTTTCAACTACAATATTTGCACGGTTTAATGTTGAAAAAACACATTATTTTTCTCAAACTGCCCATCTGAATATACCTGTATTCACCCTCTGTCTCAAACGCTCCGTTTTAGCGCCTGTCTCTTTAAGAACCCTCAGAAATCTAAGTGTGCTCTGAACTAAATGCTCATTATTTGATTGGATAATCTACTTTTATAGCTAACCTAGTTCAAGATAATGGAATTTGGACTCAAGTTTTTAAACTCTATTCATTCTGTTCTGTAAATAAATGAACACATGGATGACTACTTACTTTTAGAAAATGGAAAGTGGTTTCATCTTGTTGTGTGTGCTGCTGAGGACTCACTGAAATAGTGCTGAAACATTTGATTGTCATATCCCCTTGAAATGTGCATTATGTTGCAGGCTTTCTCCCCCTACAAAAACAACCCTCACCCCTTTCTTCTTTGTCCTCCAGGAGAGCATATCACAGGTAAGGCCACTGGTCATCTGCCGGCCGAACGTCGAGAGGCCACAGAGTCCGGGCGAACTTCCCGGAGGCACCAAACGTCTGATGTCACTATGGCCAACATCCCTCTCTCTGCCTCTCGTCCTCCTCCTCCTGCTGCCTCTCTCCCTCTCTCTCGTCATTGTTATCGTGTCTTTCTTTCTGCCTTGGGCTCGCGCTTGACTTCACCTTTGTGTTTCAAGAGAAGGATTTTAGTGACAACCTAACACCAACTCAGACAGAGCAGCACAAAATGGAAACACAAACACGGTGCTTTAGAAATGCAATTGACTATTCATTCAATCCAGAAAATCACAGGTTGAAATACGTTCATCCTGCGCCTCTTAAAGCCACTTGAGGTACGTTTGCACCAGAATCAGCTCCCGATGCAAACGATATACTCAGAGCTTTCTTTTGCCACATGAAATCTCACCTTCCGTCTCACTTTCTCACCCCCTCGTTTGTAAAAATAGACCTCTCGTCTCGCTCCTTGTAATAACGAGCCACAGGAGTGGTACGCGGGGGGGGGGTTTCATGGCTGCACAGGTAGGTTATAAAGGGACTTAATAGGGAAAAGATGATGCTGCTGAACTATGCAAATGTTATGTTCCTACTGCAGCATCTGAAGAAGTCTCCTATTTCTTTGGCACTACCATCAACTTCTTGACCCTTTCCCTTTTCTCTTTGGAATACAGGGAGTTACGGTTCTAAAATAGAGCATGACCCAATCTTAAAAAAGCAATAGCAGAGGAGATCAGATATCCTTTTTTAAACGATGGCTTACGTGTTATTTAGAAACAGGTGGATCCTTCTTCTTCTTTCTGGCTGAACGTTTGTGTTTCCTGTAAAATAGGTTATTTAAACACTTAAAACACAGTCTTACCGTTGATTGCTATTGTGTTTGATAATATTTATGTTATATCTATATTTATGAGGTATTATTTAAGAAGAAAAGTGAAATTGACAATCAGTCACACTACTTTTTCACGATGAAATTATTGGAAAAAGCCGTGGCATTTCTGTACTGTTTAACGTTGTTTTTGTATGTATTTAAACTTCATACCACAGTAGATTTGCTTGCATCCTCGTAGAGAGAGATTAATTCCTAATTAAGATCAGGTATGAGCTCGTTTGATTCATGTTCAACAACCTTTTCTCCAGCATTTAATGTTGCCTGTCTTACGGTTTATCTGTGTGTTCGCCTCTATGTTCTTAGAGCCATAGAAATTCAATAAAACCAAATTGTATTTTGACAAAAGAGCTTCCTGTGTGTAAATACCAGATGTTTTTTTGCACACATACAACCACGATTTGTTTTTACAGTTTGTATAAGGAACATCGACCTCGTTACACAAAAAAGAGATACCGTCGTTCACACAACATAAAAGGACTTCAAAAACATGGCTCCATTGTGTAAACGATTTCATATTTTGTTACCTTAGGTCAGAGCAAAGTTAAAGACCCCAGTCTGCATGCTAAACTAAGCTAGCATAGCGTATGCAAGGCTATCCTTATTAAACTTGAACGCAAAAAAGCTTATTCCCCAATATGTCAAAACAGAACTCAAAGTTGTTGTTTTTTTTGGAATAAAAGTCTTTAAAAAGGAGGAAAGACTTTGGAAAGTTAAGGAAATGCATCACCTAGTCGAAGAATATATGCAAGAATACAGCTCGGCCTCTTGTCCCAGCAGTGTTTGCTGCTCTTGATGAAAGGGCCTGGGGGTGGGGGGGTCCCATAACGAGGTTAGCGCTCTTCACTCCGCCTCTCACTGCGTGGGTCGCCATGGTAACAATCAGGACTGCAGCAGAAAAGAGACTTTTCATAAGTAAATTGTGTGAGCTGCTGCCCAGAGCGAAGCGCTCACTGTGGGTGATGTGATGATGTGAACACTGCAACATCTGCCGGCTGTCAAACTCACGATGTGGACATGGTGTTAATGATATCCTACAAACCAACGTATGTTGTGCTATTTGGGGCTTTACAACATCCTTATGTTTTACACAAGTGTCTCAAAATGTCAAAAATATTAGGCGGGAGTTCTCAATTTATTGAAATGCATTCAACTTCTCTTTTAGCGTATGTGTTCACTCACTTGTCTGCTTGTTTAAACTTCCCTGTGTGTGTGGACAGTAAGTTTGTGTGTGTGTGTGTGTGCGTGTGTGTGTGTGCATGTGTGCGATGCCTCACATGTCAACAACTGTGAAAGGAGCAGAGTCCTTGTGTCCTCAGGTAGGAGTGTGTTTTGCAGCGATGTGTTGCCCACCTGTTTCATTTCCATCCCGCCTACTCAGTGCTTCAACTTCAGAGCTTCCTCAATAGAAACTCACTGTGTTGATCAAATTGAACAAGTGTTATTTCAGAACAAATACACACCAAAAGTTTTAATAGCAGATATATATGACTAGGGAACATTGATTTGCCGTTAAGTGTACAGAAGGCTGTTGGCAGACCTCTGAAATATACCCTAGTAGTGACCGACAGAAGTGGAATTAAGAATGGGGACACTAGTTACATTCATAAAAAAACAGCAACTCAAGCAAAATGGTGTGAAGCATAGATGGAGTTAAAATAACAACTCCGGGGCCAACATAATTCCTTGATCAATGCTAACATTGTCGGTGTAACTGAGCTTAGCAAACACCAGAGCTTAAATGTCGACACACATTGGGCCAGATATTTCTAGTTGTTAAGGATAAACAAGAAACAAGCCTACCTTCCGAAGCAAGAAATCCTCCCAGTTTTATGTCCTGTTGAAAAAAGAACCACACAAAATAATGAGATGTTTTCCAGCAGCTTTGAAACTAGGCAGGGGTTATTAAGAACTTAAGAAGGATTTATGGCTAACATGAGACAATGGCATTCAAACAATCCACAAGGAGGGATCCTACTTGTGAGGGTTTATTGTCAGCTACTCTACTTCTGACCTGCACAAATATATATCAAGTCAAGGTGACAGTTTGACCCAGCTGTTTCTCTGTCGGTCAAAAAAGGCGACAGGTGTGTTGTGTGTGTGTGACTTTGTTTTGTCCCTGCATCACATCTCTTGATCCTTGACCCAGATTCCATTGTCTTTGGATGTGGAGGAGCAATGTGATCCCACTGGTAAGCCTCAAGGCATTCAATAATGATCTCAGAGTCATATGGCCCAGACTTAAGGAGCCAATGTCCCCTTGAGGGGTTTTGCTTCGGACTGGCAAGAATCTAGATGCCTCCGGGTCTAGATCATTGATTTTATAAAACTTGCTAGGGTCAAATCTTTACAGGATAAATGTCAAAAAACTGCTCACCATACACATATGCTGCAAATAGACATAAATAATAATAATCAAAAGTGTAAATTGCATGACCCGTACATAAATTATGGAGGATAAATGACGAATAAAAAAAGATAAATTGAAAAAACAATCGTAGGGAATAAAAAACAGGTCGTTAAATCCCTAAAATGTCTAGACTTTTGATTACTTATGTGTTCCTGACAGCTTCTGGGGTTATATGAGGAATCATGAGGTACACATGCCACTCTCAGACATGTAACACAGAAAGGAGGAGGGAGAGGCAGGACAGTAACAAACGAACAGCTGATGTCTGCGGACGTCTAAGCTTAAAGGTGAGAGGGATTCAGCAGCAACACCAGCATCAAAACAGTGGATGACTCCTGGATATAAACGGGGTTTTCTCTGTGCGTTTTTCCTCATAAACCGTGCAAAAAGTAAGTGATGTGCAATCTATTCCATTCGACAGGTGTACATGTTTGAAGGAATTAGCACATTAAGGTGATAGAATGGCAGTAGTAGCTAATCTGTGTCTAGTTGGCTGGGATTTGACAGAAGAAGAGCAGAAAGAAGAGGAGTTTTATAGGGAGGTAAAGGAAGCAGAGGAAGGAGGAAGATATGTGGTGGATGACGAGCAATTGAGGGAAGGAGCGCTTGATGAGGAGACAAATTACGGGGGAGAGGAGCAACAGCAGCAATTTGCAGTGCAAATCAGAGAACATGTGAGAATAATTGAGGATGCGAACATTGAACAAAACCAAGGAAGTTCAAGAGGAGGACACAAGACAAGAACAAATAAGGAAGAGGAAGCTAAGAAGTTGACAGCTAAGAAAGAAACTAGATTCAGAGTTGATCAGGAAAAGCTTCAAAAGGAAGAGGAAGGGTCTTCTGTTGGTGGGGAAGCAGCACATTCAACGGACAAAGAAGCAGATGCTAATTACGAAGATGTGGTGAAGATTTACAGCCAAAGTGATCATCCCACAGAGCTTTTCCGCACTTTGGCAGAGTTCAGGGACTCTTCTCTTCTCACTGACCTTATTTTGAGCACAGTGGATGGGAAGACTTTCAACACACACTCTCCTGTCCTGGCTGCTGTTTGCTCCCATATCCAAGAGAGACTTATTCAAAGAAGTGTACATAGAGTTGATGAGAGAAAAGATCCAAGTGTTGGAGTCCAAATGTGGTCCATGTCTCTGGGTCCCGGGGTGGATCATGTTGGATTAAAAGCAGTTGTGGAGTTTGCCTACACTGGAATGATTTCATGTTTGAACATGAGCACTTTGCACCAGATAAAGACTGCAGCTCAAACATTGGGTGCTCAAAGAGTTATGGATCTCTGCAGAGAGGAAGAGGAAAAGTCCACAAAAACTGAAGGGCAGAAAAAAGAGGTGAAAATGTCAGCAGCAGAACAAATGAAAATCAGCCTTCAGTCCATCAAACGCCTGTGCATGGAGAGAGTGGGCTGTGATGTCATTCTGGAAGCTCATGGGGGATCTTTTCATGGTGAGTACAAAAGACTTTTTACAATGTCTAAGACGAAATATCTTTCCTAACATATGTCTATTTAAGAGTCCTGTTCATGTTAGCTGGGATTATAATCTGTGTAGTGTACTTATTATTATCCATCCTTCAGTCCACAGAGTCATCCTGGCTGTCTGCACTGACTTCTTCCGTGGCATGTTCACCTTGGGGATGATGGAGACCTTTCAGCCCCGCGTGACCCTTCCCTTCGTTTTGGCCTCAGAGCTGGAGGTTCTGATTGACTGCTCTTACAGCGGGACTCTCCCCCTCAGCTGGAAGTATGTTTTTGAGATCACCTGCACCGCTCTCCAGCTCCAATACCAGCCGGTCCTCTCCTTGTGTCTTAACTTTCTGCGTCAAGAGATAAATCCTCACTCCTGCCTGGATGTGGCATCTTTCGCAGAGGCCTACGAGATGCCGCAGCTTCTTGAAGTCGCAGATGATTTCGCCCTGCTGGAATTCCCGAAAGTTGCACGCATCTCAAAGTTCATGGACTTGCCGGCCAAAAACCTCCTAAAGTACGTGACGAGTCCCTCACTCTGTGTTTCATCTGAGCTCGTTGTATTCAAAGCGGTCGTGGCATGGATCCAAGCAGAGCCCAAAACAAGGTTGAAGTTTGCTAAAGGACTAATGAAAACCATCCACTTTCCCCTGATGACGGACAAGGAATTCAAAGAGGTCAAATCTCTGACCATGTGGTCTGATCGCAACCTGTCACAGCTCTATGAGGCAATTCTTGAGGAATTCCGCTCCAAACAGAATGATTGCCGGATCTATCAACCGAAACACAGTCTGGTCTTGATCGGGGGTGATCAGATCTCTGAAGACCTGCGGGGACGCAGCATCAGCAGAGAACTCTGGATTTTGAACTCCCTAAGGACTTATACAGGGCTGAAAAAGGCCTTGGAGTGGAAAAAGTTGGCAGAGATGCCCGAGCCAGAGAGGTTCAGTCATGAGGTGGCAGTCCTCAAAGGACAACTATACGTGTTTGGAGGCAAGAACTATTACGGCATCAGCGACAACCTGAACTCGGTTCTAAGGTGAGAGAGGTCACAGTGACAGTTGTGAAAACATGTTCTAATGCATGTATACTTATTTTTGTCTCATTTATCCATGTCTGTAGGTATGACCCTCTTCAAAACAGCTGGGAGAACCTGACTGAAATGCAGAAAGACAGATGCTCTTTCTCTGTGGTCGTTCTGGATGGAATGATATATGCCATTGGCGGACATTGTGACCCTGAATATATGGAGACTGTGGAACGATACTGCCCCACTAAGAACTCTTGGAGGTACGGTCGAAGGAATGTAGATAATATATATAGGAAGGGTATAGTGTTGATTTACCAACTACTGACTCAATTATGTTGATACATCTAGCTTTGAGTAAGGGATCAGTTTTAGAAAGAGGTTTGCAGCATGCAATTATAACCTGACACTTCACGATATTTGAAAAATGTCTTCTCTTTCAGCTTCACATGGCCCTTGGATCTGCCTCTGACTGGCCATGTAGCAAAAGTGTTTCAAGGCAAGATCTTTATTTCAGGAGGGCTGAGCAGCAACTTCCAATATCTATCATCGATGTTTCTGTACCACCCAGAGACAGGAAGCACTTATTTGGCAAACATGATTAAACCTCGAGCCCATCACTGCATGGAGATCCTGGGTGAACGTCTTTTTGTCGCGGGTGGAATCACTGCAGATGATAACATGACTGTGGTTGACCTGCTAGCTTGTGAGGTATACAATCCAGTGGCTGACTCCTGGACTGCTTTCACATCTCTACCGGTGCCACATGTAGGAGCAGGAGGAGCAGTTCTGGAGGGAAAGTTTTATGTGCTGGGTGGATACAGTCAGGAGGACTTCAGCGAAACTAAGTTGGTGCATCGTTATGATCCCACCAGGAAGAGATGGGAGAACATGGGCAAGATGCCTGGTCCGAACAGTGACATACAGGCTTCTGTGCTGTGTTTGCCACCACATTTGAGAATGTAAGATATTGTGAAGTTTAAGGGCCATGAAACAATATCACAGAGGAGGAGGGTGACTTTCCAAATAGAATTCACAAGATTAAAGTCTGAGACATTCACTGAGGTTAAGGTGGTAAGTGTTGGTTTAAAACTGCTTAAATATACTGAGAATTTAAAGGAAAACGTGTTGTAAAAAGTATTGTATATGTAAGTATTTGATATCCTTTTACACAATACATAAATCAAAGTTGTAGGCGTGCAAAAGGTTTGATTATGTGTAATGTAGTGCATATTGGTGCTATATGTTCAAAGTAACTGAACAGTGTTAAAAAGTGCAGTGATGCAATGATTCCTGTCACCAGGAAAAGAAACAATGTAAGAGTTGGATTGGCATTTTCTCTTCTGAAGTAAGTTTATTAACAGTTTCAATAAAATGTTCTTGAAGATTACAAACGTGCAGGTATTTTTGTGGGTTTTTTTCACTCAAAGATTGTCTGCCCTATGCTTTGCATCTCTTCAGTTTAAAACCACGACACAATGCTTTGTTTCTTATCCTTTACACAGGGAAGAGAAGAAATCCACTGAAGGTTGTGTGTCCGTTCATGTTGTCGAACACTCTGCCGTTATCCCACAGCTCCATGTACACCTTGTCACCAGCAGCCAACTGCAGCACAACAGCATTACTGCCACTGTCCGAGCCGTCGGATGAAGGGTACTCGTAGGTTGAAATTTGACTCACGCCATTCTTCATCAATATGGCCCCCATTACATGTGTGTTGTAGCCATAGGTACTGAAGCTTAAGAAGTAGAGACCATTCACTGGTGCTGTGAAGATTCCTGCAACAGAACAAACACACAATCATTTTAAAGGGTGATTCAGGAGGCAAACCTTAGTGTGAGGATCCAATAAGTGCCCTTTTGCAGACATTTTGAGCCCTTAACGCACACTTTACCACGAGTTAGTCTGAGGTAATTACCCACAATTCAAAGCATTGTGACGTTAAACAGATGTTGGCCAGGGGAAGCCCTAGGCGTCTTAAGAAAAAGGTAAACAAGGAGGACTGGCACATTGGGGTTCAGCCTAACATACAACAGACAACACACAATAACAAGTATTTAAGACTTAAAAATGTACTGGAAATCAGAGACAACCAATCTAGTTAACACACCCTATTTATATGTACAGTGGGGCAAAAAAGTATTTAGTCAGCCACCAATTGTACAAGTTCTCCCATTTAAAAAGATGAGAGAGGCCTGTAATTGTTATCATAGGTATACCTCAACTATGAGAGACAGAATGAGAAAAAAAAATCCAGGAAATCACATTGTAGGATTTTTAAAGAATTAATTGGTAAATTCCTCGGTAAAATAAGTATTTGGTCACCTACAAACAAGCAAGATTTCTGGCTCTCACAGACCTGTAACTTCTTCTTTAAGAGGCTCCTCTGTCCTCCACTCGTTACCTGTATTAATGGCACCTTTTTGAAGTCGTTATCAGTATAAAAGACACCTGTCCACAACCTCAAACAGTCATACTCCAAACTCCACTAAAGCCAAGACCAAAGAGCTGTCAAAGGAGACCAGAGACAAAATTGTAGACCTGCACCAGGCTGGGAAAACTGAATCTGCAATAGGTAAGCAGCTTGGTGTGAAGAAATCAACTGTGGGAGCAATTATTAGAAAATGGAAGACATACAAGACCACTGCTAATCTCCCTCGATCTGGGGCTCCACGCAAGATCTCACCCCGTGGGGTCAAAATGATCACAAGAACGGTGAGCAAAAATCCCAGAACCACACGGGGGGACCTAGTGAATGACCTGCAGAGAGCTGGGACCAAAGTAACAGAGGCTACCATCAGTAACACACTACGCCGCCAGGGACTTAAATCCTGCAGTTCCAGACGTGTCCCCCTGCTTAAGCCAGTACATGTCCAGGCCCATCTGAAGTTTGCTAGAGGGCATTTGGATGATCCAGAAGAGGATTGGGAGAATGTCATATGGTCAGAAGAAACCAAAATAGAACTTTTTGGTAAAAACTCAACTCGTCGTGTTTGGAGGAGAAAGAATGCAGAGTTGCATCCAAAGAACACCATACCTACTGTGAAGCATGGGGGTGGAAACATCATGCTTTGGGGCTGTTTTTCTGCAAAGGGACCAGGACGACTGATCCGTGTAAAGGAAAGAATGAATGGGGCCATGTATCGTGAGATTTTGAGTGAAAACCTCCTTCCATCAGCAAGGGCACTGAAGATGAAGCGTGGCTGGGTCTTTCAGCATGACAATGATCCCAAACACACCGCCAGGGCAACGAAGGAGTGGCTTCGTAAGAAGCATTTCAAGGTCCTGGAGTGGCCTAGCCAGTCTCCAGATCTCAACCCCATAGAAAATCTTTGGAGGGAGTTGAAAGTCCGTGTTGCCCAGCGACAACCCCAAAACATCACTGCTTTAGAGGAGATCTGCATGGAGGAATGGGCCAAAATACCAGCAACAGTGTGTGGAAACCTTGTGAAGACTTACAGAAAACGTTTGACCTCTGTCATTGCCAACAAAGGGTATATAACAAAGTATTGAGATGAACTTTTGTCATTGACCAAATACTTATTTTCCACAATCATTTGAAATAAATTCTTTAAAAATCCTACAATGTGATTTCCTGGATTTTTTTTTCTCATTTTGTCTCTCATAGTTGAGATATACCTATGATAAAAATTACAGTCCTCTCTCATCTTTTTAAATGGGAGAACTTGCACAATTGGTGGCTGACTAAATACTTTTTTGCCCCACTGTATGCTTAATTATACTGTTAGCAGTTCAATAGTACATTTCCTTTTGAACAAATTAGCATTAGTCCACCACAAACAGAAAAAAAACCCTGCATTTTTTGGCACCATCATTGAAACGGCTGCAAAGCGCTGTCCTATTCCTTTTTATACTATCTCAAGATCTAGCCTGTCAGGTTAATGTAGAAAGAAAAAAAAATCTGCACGAGAAAATTGCAAATTCTTCTCTGTTTGTTCTTGTTTGAAATACCAGACGTGTTCAGCCTTAGGACACAGTGGTTTTGAAGAAGAATTTCAGCCACAGTCCTACGAATCTCACTAAGGAGTTGTGACGGGACAACCCTGACAAACATGTTTACTATAACTTAAAAGAATCTACGCATCATTTAGGAGCTCACGGTACCTGTATTTGGGTCATAACCATTGCCAGTGTTTGAGAAGACCCTTTTGAAAATCAGGGCCTTGTCGGTGCAGGGTCCTTTGTAAATCTCTCCAAAGTTTGACAAAGAGGCAGAGAATGCGATCTGAGGGCCACCTGTGGAGCGTAGGAGGAAAAAAAGAGTATAGAAAATGCAAATCAACATATTGAAAGTATTATCTTTATGTCGATATTATCACCAGACTATCTGCTGTGTTAAATACAACATCTCACCTTTAGCACTGTTCTGTTTTAGCTTATCAATCTCCTCGTCTGTGGCATTCAGTCTCATTTGCAAGCCTAGAAATAAAGAAATTAAAAATAAACGTTTGACAAGAAAATCGCATACATTACTAACAATAGGTGTTAAGTTGTATCTGTATGTATCGCATACCTTCATTCTCTTTCTTCAGTTTGTCCACTTCAGCCTTCTGTCTCGTCACCTCGTCCACAGTCGCGTTGAGCTTGGCCTCCAGAGCTTCAAAATCATTCTGCCGTCCTTCTACCCCTTTAAGTTTTTCATCCAATTTCTTGATAAGTTCCAGTTTATCCTTCATCAACTCAATGATATCAATGTCGCCTCTCTGTCCAAACCCTGGCTCCACAAACAAGAGTTCCAGGAGGGTCAGAAGACACATCACCTTCAGCTCCATGTCCTCGATTTAGAAACCTGTAGTATCTTGGATATTCTCCTTGCAGTTTCTGGAGGGTGGCTTTCCACCAGTGGCTTTTATCCTGTTCAAGGGTATTCTTGGGTTTCAGTGAGTATGCAGAGTTGAGGCCCTCAGGGACCCCAGTTCTAGTCGGGTCCCAACATGCCTACTGGGAGGATTTAGTGAGTGTGTTGCCAATAAAATATCAGATGGAAATGTGTCAAAGGGGACTTGAATTAATGTACATAGTGTTCATAGAGTTATACTTCATATAATTGTTATGTAGTTTAGTTTGGAGTCTATAAAATAGAAAATAACACTGTAGGTAATGTCCATATAACATGATAAACTGAGCTATGAATAGTAACTATAATAATAATACATGTATTTTATAAGCGCTTTTTCAGGTGCTTGCTTTACAGAGGTACATAAAAAAAGACAACAATAAATAAAGTCAGATTAAAATCGAGCAAAGTATCAAAAATCACACATTAAAAGCCAGTTTGAAGTTTCTTGAAGGCGGTGAGGTCAGTGCAGTCTCTGATGGGTTGGGGGAGTGAGTTCCAGAGGGAGGGGGGCAGCGACGGATAAGGCTCTGTCCCCCCAGGTTCGGTGCGGGTGGGGATGGAAAGGAGGTTGGCTTCTGATGAGTGGAGGCAGCGTGAAGGGGTGTGGCGCTGCAGTGCAGCAGGTCTGTGAGGTAGGAGGAGGATCTGGTTGTTGAGGGCTTTGTGGGTGATGAGGAGGATCTGGAAGTGGATGCGTTGTGGGACGGGGAGCCAGTGGAGGTTATGGAGGACGGGAGTGTGACGGGAGTATGATATATGTATGTTCTGTTAATGGGCATCCTTATACTGTGTACCATTTTTTTTTAAACGTACAGAATAATCACATGGTTCTGCACGTAAACACCAGACAAAGTCATGGGTATTTATATCAGACAAAATGAACATTTAGTGGGACATCAAAGTGTATCAATCAGTAATCAAGTGCAGGGATTAATATCATATTGTGAGAAACTGCTGACAGGTAATTAATATTGTTTTGGATAATAAATATATACAGTAGCATCTAGTATTCAGGGTCGTAAAAATAATCAGATTTTTTTGTAGATCTATCGACAAAAAAATCCTATAATTGAAACCAAATATTTGAAAACACAACCGTTTTTTAAGCCAAACCACATTTACAAAACCAAAGAGCATTCAGTTACTAAAGCCTAAAGTGCTGGGGCAATCGTAGCAGACACGCCCGTATGTCAGTAACAGCCCCGGGCAGTTTTCCCATAGTCTCCCATCGCTGTGTGATCGGTTCAAACCTGTGGATCAGTCCAGACTCACTGTAATCGTCCTGGCAGTATCCTCCAAGAACAAAGATTTTCTCCTCCAGGACGACTGAGGCTGCACCCACATGGGGAACAGGCAGTGAGGCGAAGGCAGTCCAGGAATCAGCCACAGGATCGTACACCTCACAGGCCGGTTGGTCGGTGTAAAACGTCCCTAGGTTACGCACACCACCGGCGACGTAAAGATGGCCTCGCAGTGGCTCCATGCAATGCTGGGCCCGATCATGGGTCATGTCGGACAGGTAGGTGGTTCCTCTCTCTGGGTGGTACAGGAACATGGAAACCAAACACGTGTACTTACAGTTGAAACCTCCAGAGATGAAGATTGCTCCATCTAGGACAGTGGCAGCGTGGCCGCTCAGAGACTGGTCCAAGGGCTGCACAAAGCTGGGAAAAATCAAAACAGGGATGTAGTGGAGTGGAATCAATCTCAGTCCATACTCATTTGAACTCTTTTAACCTCAGTTTTAGGTGATTTTACACTACATAGTTATGAAATACTATACTTAATTACTTCTAATAAATACTGCACATTGTTCCTTTAATAAAGACAGTATGCAATGCCAACATTCGAAAGTTTTTGGGATATTCTATTTCACATAGTGACGAAGGTAACACAGGTTTCAAAGGCACTGAAACATTCAGTATTTGAGAGAGTGAAAGTGATGACATCTGCTGGCCAACATTTGGTATTGCAGTTGTATAGAAGGAGAGAGAGTTAACATACAAGGGAACTCCCAGCTTTCATCAATGAAATTTTATCTATATTATGAACATTGGCCCACTTTTAAATAGTATATGTCTACGTGTCAATATTACACTCAATTTAGCTGAACAACAAGTTTAATAAACCATGAAGATACAAACTCAGAACAGCAAGTACATTCACTACAAATAAGCCAAACCATTGTATGTATACATATACCTGATATGTAATTTTGGGCCTACATCTTCTCTAGGATTTAGGATACTTTGGAAAGAGAACTGACGCTTTTAAGATTCAATGCTTCAGATAACTCGTTTTCTTTAAGCAAAACCTCAGTAATCTTACCTCCAGAAGTCAGTGTCTGGGTTGTACACTTCAACGCTGTCTACGTTGGTATTGATCTCCTTATCTCCACCAATGGCATAAAGACACCCCTCTTGTACCACCACTGAGAAGTTGCTTCTAAACTCCTGCATGTCAGCTAGCCTCTTCCAGCTGTCCTGCACAGGGTCATAACTGGCATGTGTGCGATGAAGGTAGAGACGGACAGAGTGAGACCAGTTCTGTGACAATATATTATTGAAATTATGAAAAAGGATATTTGCAATTACCTGTAGGCGGATCTCATGATGTCATCCTTGGTGTAGTAGAAACAGCCTCCAATCACGTACAACCTTCCGACCATTGCTGCGACTCCATGCCTGAACTTTGGCTTGTCTGGCATCTCACCCAACCTCCTCCACTCCATCGCCTTCACCAACCCTGTGCCACTGCGTAGGGAGTTGGCAAACCAAAGTTCCTTGTTTGGTATGCGCTGACACCCATCTGGGTTCAGCTGGTCTCCCCCAACCACAACCAGAGCGTCTTTGGGATGCCGGACCCGGCATTGATCCTGGGTTTCGGGAAGGCTAAAACCAAATTCCTTGAGTGCTGAACCATAGAGTTCCACCTCCTTGTTTCCAAAGCACTCTATGCGCAGGTTAATGGCTCTGACCTCCCTGAACTCTCGAAAGGTCATGAGGGGGAACCGTACTCCGCTCATAAGTAAGCCAGCCTGGCTCCATCTCTCCTCAGGATCAGCTTCAACCCAGGATATTACAGCTCTGAACACAGCCAACTCTGAGGGCACGCACAGATCATCGCAGCGGATGATGTCCAGCAGCTTCTCTGCCGGTAAGTCCTGAAACTTTGGAGTGACTGACACCTCCCAGAAGTTCCTCAGTACAAAGTCATTGGCTTCCTCGAGCAACTCTGTCATCTCGTAGGCTTCAGCAAAAGAGGCCACGTCAAGGCAGGAGCTTGCTTCCATTTCCTGTTGCAGGAAGTTGAGGCAAAGTGATAGGGCAGGCTGGAATTGAAGCTGGAGGGCCGTGCATGTCATCTCAAAGACACAGTCCCAGCTAAGTGGAAGCATGCCATTGTAGGAACAGCTGATCAGAACATCTAACTCAGATGCTAATAGGAAGGGAAGGGAAATACGGGTTTGATGTGATTCTCTCATACCACAAGTGAACATGCCACGGAAGTATTCACTACTTGCTGCCAGGATGACTCTGTGGACTGGGGACAAACAAAAGAAGAGTCTAGCAAATGGAATCATTAATGAGAAAACCTACCAGGAAATGTTATCATTGTCTACTCACCATGGAGTACAGCACCGCCCACCTCCAAAATCACATTACATCCCACTCTGTCCACCCACAACTTTTCAATGGACTGAAGAGTTATCTTCATCTGTTCTAGGGCTGAGATCTTTCGCTCTTCCTTCTTAGGACTTCTACCTTCTTTCGTCCTCTCCTCTTCGTTGCAGAACTCCAGCAATCTAGGGATGTCCAGTATTTGAGCTGCAGCCACAATCGAGGTCCTGCTCTCTTTGTTACAGGACAATACGGCTCCAGTGTAGGCAAACTCCAAAACAGCCTTCAGCCCAACAAGATCCACCTCAGGAGATAGAGACACCGCCCACCTTTGGTCGTCATCATTTTGTATTCGTTCTCCATTTCCGTCCCTCAGCCTCTGTTGGATAAAGGAACTGATTGCAGCAAGGATAATGGAGTGTACGTTAAAGCTTTTTCCATTATGAGTGGTCAGAGTTAGGTCAGTCAGAAGAGAAGAATCCCAGAATTCCTTCAAGGCCTTGAATATCTCGTTTGGATAGGTTTCACTTCGGTATGTGTGGACTTCCCCAATTCCTTCATCCCCAGATGTGTCCTCAATTCCTTCCTCACTGCCACTCCTCCTGTCCTCGGACCCCTCTTTCTTTCCCCTCCCACTTGTCAGCCCCATCCTGGAGTCATTGAAGGCCACAATGCTCCTCAGCTCACGGTTGTCCTGTTCAATCCCTTCTTGGCCACGATCTTCAATTGCTCTTCTCCTCTGCTCTTTCTCTCTCCTCCATCGCTCTTCCCATTCCATTGGAAGGTTAAACCTAGTAAACTCCATGTCTGCGGAAAGGCTTGACTTTTTATGTAACTCCTTCCTACAGTTCTTAGAATTACTGATGAAATACAGCAAAATACGTTATCTTGAATTCCTTTAAACCTTAACCTTTTATGTAACCTTTGTCTGCCTCCCCAGATCTCTCTGTCCCACTCTTATCTACCCCCTCTCTCTCTCTCTCTCTCCCTCGGATTCAAGTTTGCTCACTGCAAAACAAGCAGCTATTCATAGCAACTGGGTCAGAGAGATTCGGTTTCAGCTGAATCTTGGCCTTAACTCATTGTAATGTTCATCAAGGAAGAACATGGGGAACAAAGTACAGGACAGATTTTTCAATGTAGAGGTTTTCAAGAGTGGAGAAATTCATTGAAATAAAGATCCGGTAATGTAACCCTTGGAGAACTTTGCATCATACATCCCACTCAATGTCCAAAGGAAACCTTATGAACACGTTGGTGGAAAAGCTTGACATTACTTGATCAATTTGCTGTTCTCTATCTCCACAAAATCTTGGTTTTTTTTCTCACATACAAGTCACCAGCTTTTAAAGGGCTAAGCAAGACAGGGAGATTTAATTGCAATAGACTGAAGAATAAGTGGCAACTGTTGACCTCGATGAGCTTAAAGAACAGCAGTCGATGGAAATGCACATCAAATTGAATCGTCAAAAGCTTGTAGTTAAAATGTCATACATTTGCATGGAAAACTGGATACAGTCCAACAAGTGCTGGCATGCACTCTGCTTATCAAGGAGGAGATTGGGATTAATGTCCACCCCACATGAACAGTAGCTTGACTTTGAGGTTATTAAAACACAAGACAATGGACAAATTATAATAAGGAAGCAGGTCTGGTGTTTCATCGCTTCTGTTTTTTCAGCTTTGACCTTTGGTATGCAATATTTTTGACAAATTGTTAACCTGGACCTTTTATAAATGGATGTCTTCACTGTCAGTAAACAGTCATTCCAATACATTTTACAAGTGCCTTTCATGCTGAAGAATGGACAGACTCTCAGTGATGATTGCTCTGTGTTTGCTGGTCTATCACAATGCCAGGCCGGAGTTGTTGGTAGATATGGATTCTCTCCAGAATTTAAACCAAGTTGTAGAAGCACCGGCCATATTGACCACAAACTCAACAGGAACCCTTCCAAGCTGTGAGCAACCCATCTACACAGTGCTGAAGGGGCTGGGGGCTCTGGAAGAAAAGCTTGCCCTGGAGGAAACAAACAAAAAGCTGGAGGCCAGTGAGAAGAAGCTGTCTGCTCTCGACAGCAGGGTGACTGAACTAAGTTCAGTGGATCAAGGTACTTAAGTACAATTTTCTTAACTGAGCTTTCTGGAGTCTCCTGTAGTGTGTAATATAGGTATTTGTGAATGTAAATGATCTGCATACGATCCAATCCCAATTACTATGATTAACTCTGAAATTTGTGATATTTTGTTTGTCTCTCAGGAAGGCCTCGGGTTGCATTTTCAGCTGCACTTCCACAAGATGGCAACATTGGTCCTGTGAATGTCCTTTACACTCTCATGTACAAACATGTCAAAACATTGGAGAACATTACAGCCCAGTCTCAGGTCAGTATTCAATGTCCTACAGTTCAACTCTTTCAACTAATATTTTGTCTTTTCCACTCTCTCTTTCTGTTATTTCTCGGCGGGTTATTTTACAGCACCGGTGCAAGGAGTCTATTTCTTCACTTTCACTTCCTTCTGTTGGTCTGGTAAACAAGACTGTGGTAGCAGTTTGTACCTAAATGAAAGCAAAGTAGTGTCATGGTATAGTAGTGATGATTATAACCCCCACTCTGGTTCTAACAGCGCTATCTTGCAGCTGCAAGTTGGAGACAATGTGAGTGTTCGTCTCTGGCATAATGCAATGATTGGTGATAATCAGCATAAGTACTGCTCCTTCAGTGGACTTTTGCTTTTCCCTTTCTGAAAAAAGAAAGAAATGAGTGGGATTTGGATCAGATCAAACGTTTATTAAGGTTAAAATTTATGTTGTTTGTTAGTTAAAAACGGGAATACAATCCTTTCTTTTTTTTTACCTGATTCGTGTTGGAGCGCAGTAGAATCGATAAGACTTGTAGAATTCATGAACCAAAAATATAGCTTTGTAACAGTCACGTTAAAATGCTTATATTCTGTACTAATTAAGGATTACTTAAGCATATGATTGCCAATATTTATCGATACCTTTGAATCATAATGTACAACATGAACCATCGTATACTTGTTTTAATTTTTATTGTTGACGACGGTGCACTGCCTCTGAAATGCACAATACAAGTTCATATATTGGAAAAACATTGAAAATAAATGCACTTTTAGGTACACTGTTAATTAAAACACAGAGTCTCCTTCATCTTGCTCATGTATTCACTTCAAGGAAATGAAAAAAAGGAAATGTTATAATGCCAACTTAGAAACTTCATTGTGCAGTCAAAGAAAATATGAACTCTTCAGATAAAATGTAATGATAGCTAAATGTATTTAGGGTGCGTGTGACCGTTCTAAACAGCTACCTCTACTTCCTTGGCTGGCTGCTTGTTTTATGTTAAGAAAAGGCAATAGAGCATTCTTCTACTCTTGAACATATTATTTCAAATGTGTCTGATATGCAGCAAACATAATATGGTTAGTATGGAACTCGCTACCCTAACTAAATACATAGTGTTTAAAGGCAACTGAAAGGTAAAAATACCATAAGAAATACTTCTGACATTAAACGTTTGAATGAAATAAATGAAAGTAAAATAACCTTTAAAAGAATAATCTTTGCATAATTGATGTTGTTGCATATCCAAAAAGTAACATTTTACTATATGGCACATACAGTGTTCATCTTTGGAAGATATTAAGAATCATTTCTTGTTTTTTATATCGCACAATTTGAAAGCCAGAAACAAAGGATCTCCAAAATTAAAGTATAATATCAAGTGTTAAAGCCTTCAATACAAGGCTGTTGAATACACATGGGGATGTGTTACAAGGCGTGTGTCACAACATCTGATTGTGTTAGGGGTATGTTAAAGTGCTTCTGAGATACAACTCCATTCAAAATCATCTCAGGGAAAACGCACGAGTATTTATGGCACATTCCAAAGTGTCGCAGACCATTGGTTTCAGGTGTACTCATTTGAAGGTGATAAGGTATTCTGGGTAGGCCTGGTCATCGTGGAAGATCACGAACATGGAGGGATTCTGCAGGTTATCCACACAACTGTCGAAGCAGTCCGTTTTGTCTGAGCCTCGAGGAGGGGGGGCTTTCCAACGACAATCGCCGACGGTATAGCGACCGGTCAGGACTTTAGCCACGTACAGCCTCTTCATGCCTGTCGCGTCTGCCGGGGAAAAGCTATTGGCCGAATACGCCGCGTTGACTGCAAAGTACACTCCCTTTCCATATGCAGCAGCTGTGATAGAATTAAAATAAATAAAAGGCACATGTCAAGTTCTTATTCAAAATGTGATTTCTGAATTATACGCATGATGTCCTAACATTTTCGACACTGAGCTCAAGAGTCGACAAAGCCGCTGTCCCAGAGACCTGCTGTGACCCCCCGCTGTATAATACGCGCTGCACTCGAATTGAAGTACTCTTGCTGTTGCTCTCATATTGCAAGCACTATCTGTTCCTGCAGTGGTTAACTTGTCCGCTATCTCCCACTCGTGTGAGTCTCTAAGAAACTGGCCAGCTTTAACAAAATGCCTTTTCTCCGTTTTCTCCACGCATGAGTTTTACAGTTACAACGAGGTAGTCAATCACATTTACTTATGAAGCACATTTAAAAACAAGGAGCTAGAATACGAGAGTAGGAGGTCTGCAACACAGGAGGAACCCTGCCCATTTAGGGCTTTATACAAAGTTAATTCTGAAGCGTATTGATTTTAAACTCGCCATGGTGATGGTTCTTACTGAAGTCCAGCGGTTTCCCAGTCAGTACATGTAGCTTGTGCCAATTCCTCCACCTTCTTTGCCTTTAAACGTTTTACTTCATTTATTTTCAAGGCGTAAAGCTTTCCAGATACATCACGAGCGTTAACGGTGACAGCCTGATGCAGACAGACGCTTAGCATGTTAGAATATTCCTTACCATGTTTTCCTGCGTAGTTCCTGTCAAATTTGCCCGTTTCAATGCAATTGCACGAGTCTGCTGATGTGCCATGGTAGAGATATTTTTCCCCATCCCCGTCTTTGTCATTCTTGGCTAACAAACGTTGCTTGAACACAGTATAGCCATACCACAGGTAGATGTTTTGCACTCGTTCAATCTGAGATCAGAGACAAATCACTTCATTACTTATTCTTCTCTATTCTGTACCGTAGGTGCTACTTACATACTCGCAGAAGTAGGA
This sequence comes from Eleginops maclovinus, assembly GCF_036324505.1. Classification (NCBI taxonomy): domain Eukaryota; kingdom Metazoa; phylum Chordata; class Actinopteri; order Perciformes; family Eleginopidae; genus Eleginops; species Eleginops maclovinus. The sequence goes on from NC_086362.1 coordinate 4,129,820, forward strand.
AGAGCAAAAGGTGTAAATAATAGAATTGAATTCATTCAAAAGGCATGTTTTTGTGTCATCATACTCACTTTGTGAATGTTGTATTTTGCCGTTTGGAGGAAACCCTTGGCTATTTTGTCGTACTCTGAAGAGTTACGTTGCAACTCCACCTTTTTAAAGTGTGCATTATGCATAGGTTCCCAATGTGCCGGCAACACTAAGGCTGAAAGAGAAGTGAAATAAATATGTTTTTAACACATTTATTTACAAACAAAAAACATGAAGAAAGTGTATGTTCCTGAAACCAAACATACTTGTGTCGGAGTCGTTCCTTTTCACTTCGTAGGTGATGCCTGTGAGCCTGTTAGTGGCTTTATTTTCCTTCAGGTTCACGGACACCTTTAGTCCGTCTGGTGACGTGATGTCCGCGAAAACTTGATTCTTCTCGTGAGCCTTCTCCAGAATGTAGTTGTCCTGCAGGCTCAGCTCGCGCCAGACTTTATTTACATCATGAATTGACCACTGGACTTCAAGAGCTAGCATTGCTTCTTTTTTATCTTGGATGTCTTCGTTGAGTGCTTTTTTGATTGCTTTGTTTATAAGATCGATGATGGTCAACACGTCCTCTTTCAGGCCTTTCAGCACATAGACCTCTGTTCCTGACCCTGAGCGATCTCTAGCTTCACCTCTGGCAGCGTTGTCTGCTCCGTTCCCATTCCCACCCTCAAAACTTGGACGTTTCCTGTATTGGAGGCTTACTCCTAAGACTTTGACTTTTGCGTGCACTGCCTCCCTCTCCATGTCATCAAGCCTGGAGAAATCCTCCACATCCACGTCTTTCTCTAGCAGCTGGTTCTGAAAGATCCCCTCCAGATTTCTCTTCATGGTCCTGATGATGTCCGGACCACAGCCAATCACACTGATCACAGCTGGAGGTGGCTTTGAGGAGGCAAAGATTTTCCCTTTAGGTGTTACAGTAGTTTTTGTTCTTGTCTCTTGCCACTTCTTCAGCATTTGTCTAGCTTTTTCTGAGCAAGAAAAACAGACACCGGATAAGATAGTCTTCACGTCTTACATCCACAACACTTGTCCCCTTCATTTCATGACCCAAAATGACTATTTACCAACATAACTTTTGGGTTTTTTGATGAAAATGAAGTCTTCTGCATGCTAAGCTGACACATTTACAACGTAACTTTGAAAGTTGTATCAAATGAGGTGTTCGGTCTATCAATCGGATCCAGAAATAACTTGCATTTTTGTCAACCTCGTCCCTATTGGATGTCAACACCATTAGGTTCACTTAAGGAATTCTTCATTTTAGTGACAACTAAGTTGTCACTAAAATGCAGTGACTAGTAATAGTCCAAAAAGTTACTTTTGGACTATTACTAGTCACTGCATTTTAACTTCCTTACGCTAGATTTAGCCAGCTATAATACATAGTTAAACTTTTAGTTGGAGCTCTATTTAGATTTATATTATTGACTAGTTAGACAATTATTTTAGTAGTTGTTATGCTTTTATTTTGAAGGCACGTTTGGGCACAGTGATTGACCCACAGGAAAGGCTAAAGGAAACAAATGAATAGGAAACTGTGTTAATTGTATTTTGGATCATGGAAACAAATGGAAAAATGGAGATTGTGGTCTGAACTTGCATAACTGGTGCCTCAGCTGCAGTTTTACTTTAAGTTAATTATCTGTTTATTTGTATATGGTTTTGGCCGCTACACTTAAGATTTTCTTTTAATTAAACGTATTTCTTAGTATTTAAAAAGTGTGTCTTCCTATAAATAACCATTAGGGATGATAACAACAAAGTAAAAGCTTTTCATTTAGAAATAGTGATTGTTTACATTGAATTTGGGACTGTTAAAATAGTCATTTGGGACGCCTGTCCTGCATAAAGTATAACATTTTCCTCCCTTATGAATGAAAACAAACCTCTCAGGCCTAGGTGGCGAGTGGCTGTTTGTCCAAAGCGGTTCTCCAGCTCTGATCTGCAGAAACATAAGAGAGAAGAACTTTGAAACAAGGGTCTCTGACGGGTCAAACAATGCAACCTGTGCTACAACACAAAACACCAGGAGTGAGATTTATATCTGACCTGAAAGCCTGAAAGACCGATTGCTTGAAGATGACAATGCGGATAAGGTTAAGGCAATTTGGTTTCAAGTCCATAATAGCTGAGGTCATGCCATCCAGCAAGGCTTTACATGCTTTGCTCAGGTCCATTTTAGCTGCACCTGATGGGATATAAAGACACCAATGACGATAATTATACTGCTGCAGTGACCTTTATTTTGAAATGTGTCAAATTTGTGACAGTGCTTTCTGACTTGGAAATTGTACGGCCCTTTTTATTTTATTTCAGGTGTTATATGTATTTCTTTGTGAGATTTCTACTCAAGTTAACTAGCTATAAGTAATTGAGAAAATTGAGGCGTTGAACATAATGCACAGTACACATTAACACACACACACACACACAGTACTAACCAGTGTTTACAGCAGGGAAGGACACGGAGCTGTAGCCTTTGCTTTCACACTGCTTCAGTATCTTTGTGCAATTCTTACGAAACACTTCATGTTCACGCCTAAAACTGGCATGTATGATTTCCTTGCAGGCAAGCAACCCGGGTCCTGTAGTACACATGAAGTCTGTAGGAATTCCGGCTGGCAGAAAAAATATAAAAGACATTTAAAAAAACATCATGTTGGATTGTGTGATAACATGCTGGTTGGTAATAATTAAGCAAAAATATGCAGCACACATTTTAAGAACAGCTCTGTGATCTAACTCGTCTCTGTCCTACTGTTAGCGTTGGCCACTTTGAGCTTACCTTGTGCCAATTGTGTTTGGACACTGGGCCCCGCTGCAGTCAGAATGGCTTTGGACACACCTGTGGAGTTTTAAAAACACACTTTTACTCTACTGTCTCTTGTATGAATATGTTGTATAAAAAGCTTCAAAAATAACACCAGTGTGAGGTCAAAATATTTAGAAATCACACCAGCTTGGTTGTTGGAGAAGTCAGTTGTGTTGATTATGACCTCGGTGCTCTCCTTAGTGATGTCACCAACGACCATCTGAAGCTTGACTCCGCCCAGCATGGCCGTGACTTCATCGTTATTTGCGGAGATATGGCGATAAAAGGAAGCTGTCATGTCAATAAAATAAGAAAGTTAGTCGTACGAATATCTTCCAGCGCCGCTCGTGTCGCAGCCTTTTACAGCAGCTTCTACTCAACGCTGAGTCCTTTCTATCTGTTCACGATTTATTTGTATTAACGGCAAACAGTGCCAGCTACCTCTTCAATTGTATATGTTTTTTTTACTATGGTGTACTTAGCTGCTTTTTGTTCTTGTTTTTTATTAATAATAACACATGAATACTTACAGAAGTCTATTCTCTTCACTTTATCTGCTGTTAATAATGCACATACCTCCGTTGCGGCACAAATAAAGGAATTCTGATTCTAATTCTGATGTAAAAGCAGCTTGTAGTTGCCTGTAAGCATTAACTCTAACAGTGTTAATATACTCGTGGGTAGCCTATTTAAAGAATATCTTCTCTTTTGCAGCCTTACGGGGTTTGTTACAGCCCTAGAGATTATGAAAAAACAAGCAGTTCAAAAATTAAAACAGTATTCACAATAACCTTGGTCTGGGTCAGCATCGTTTGTGAACCCTTTGAGATGCATGGTGTCCTGGCAAGACTGGAAGGCCTGGAAAGACAGTGTATATGGTGTTATTCCAGGTCCACACGCGAAAAGAAAAAGCAGCTGTATTACGTTTTGTTACCAGGCATACCTTGCTAGAATGGGTGGATTGCACGACAATACAGACTAAGAAAGATGTTCCAATGACTCGGTTATGTTCAAATTGACGGACCTCCTCCATCATTACCCTGGCTGCCACACTCTGAGGAAAACGTAGAGCAGCACCGACCCCCAGCACAGGGAGAGCCACTGAACTAAAGCCACGCATCTGACAGGAAGCCAGCATTTTTCTGATGCCCTTTCTCAAGACCTGGAAGATTCAAGCATTATCAAGGTCAATACAGCCCTTAGTTTTAATGAGGAGGAAAAACTAAACAAAGGCATACAATGTAGTTGCAAATAAGTCGCTTGGCTTTACCTGGACTGCAGTTCCGTGTTGGTTATTATCCCAGGGAGTGAGGTTGATGAATAACACTGCAGGTAAGCCCTCAACCAGGATTATGTCACCAGGAATCGTTGCTCCTCTTGCTTCCTGATGAAACTTTGCAGTCAGCTGAGGTCCTACCATTTTGGACAAAATACTTCCAACACGGGTAGAATGAGGATCATGGCCAAACATGGGGGACACAAAGCAGTCCACCTAGAAGAATACAATAATCGAATGACATCCAATTTAGGACTTAAACAACTGTTTTCTGTTTAAATATATCACTACCCAGCAATTACAGCAGATCAGCTTGTGAAACATCCTTAATCAAGTGACCAAAATTACATTAATGCATCATCTTGGCGTAGTTGCTCACCTGCTGGGTCTCGATGGTTCCCTGAATGATCTGTAGATGGACACCCCCTCCAGGAGCTCCAGCAGTGGCTCCTCTTGCTGCGTCTTGGGCAGCAGCTTCCATCTGAAACCCCAGATCACTTGGTGCCCTGTTTCCGGTACCTGTCCCTTGGAGAAGGCGATCACATGCATCCTGCATGGACCTCACCACCTCTCCTCTGTTATCAATCAGGATGATTCTTTTAAGACTTCTCCCTCCCTGGCTGCAAAACTCCTTTACAGCAGTTACAATAGCCTCAGAACACACAGTGACAGGTACACCAAACACACCTGAGCTGATACAAGGCATAGCTATAGACCTGAACTCCATAATCTCTGCTAAGTTCAGAGCAGACTGGACAGTTTTCTCCAATAACATCTTTTCTTTACCACCTGATTTTCCACCTACAGGCCCAACAGCATGAAGCAGTTTCTTGCAGTTCAGGTTCCCCCCTGTGGTCACTACCACTTCCCCAGTGGGGATTTTTCCAGTCTGATTTACTATAGCTCTGCTTTCCTTCTGCACCTGAGGGCCACCTGCTTTAGACAGCGCTGCAGCGACCCCTCCACCATGGTCTAGATCTTCGTTGGCAGCATTCACCAGGGCATCAGCTTCCTGTTTGGTGATGTCACCCTGACAGACAATGACCTGGAGCCCGTCACGAAGGCTGTAGCTAGCAACTGTTGTGTTTACTTTACCTGATCTTGCATCAGATGCAAAAGTCTGTCGAGTAGCGTAAGATTGTTCTTGAAGCTGTACGAGACACTTCTGAGAACGAGCATATGTTAAAATGTTGTCTCTTCCAGAGCTGCTTTCAATATACCTCACTGCTCCTGGCAATTCAATGGTAACTCTGCCCTTAACGATGGAGTCCAGAAATGGCCTCAGCCTGTTCCTGACCTCAGTCACTTTGCCAGATGGACCTTCCAGCACCATTGTGGGTCCAGAGGATGATATTAAAGGACAGAAGGTTACCCCTGAATGATCAAAACCATGCAGACGCAGCAATTCTGGTAAAACAGGTACTAACTCTGGGTCAGGGAGATTGACTTTGCCCTCTATGCTTGCATGATCCAAAATAAACTGTATGACTACTTCATTTAGCTCTTCAACCTCTTTGGTGTGGCCAAGTAACCACACACTGCTGTCAGGGCCATAGACGACCTGAGCCCTGTATTGCCCTTGGTTCATCTCTTTTGTCTCGGATTTAAGTTTTTCCTTTAACTCAGATGACACAGCGGAGCAGTAAGGAACATCAATCTTGACTTCCTTGAATTTTTCCTGCAGTTTTGTTACTGTGTCATTCAATTTATCAGCAGAGAGGCTGAAGAAACGCAGCTCGGTTTCACGTAAGTCTATTTCCACATTGTCACTAACCCCTAATTGTCCAAGCACCCCTGGACCTCCGTATATATTTCTCAAGAAGGCCAACAAATGTGGCCTCATGTCAGAAACTGTCCTTTCAAACACCAACTTCTCCTGATCAGAAATCCAATCTTTAGCCTTAAGAATGTCCTCGACAGATCCTTCCAAATGTAACTGACCTTGAACTCCCCGTGTGACCTTCACTTCTGGAAAGTCTTTTGGCAAAGTTTGCTCAATCTCTTTCCAGATGAGGCGGAGCTTAGCCTCGCCCAGTCGACAAATGCTGGTTTGCCTCTCAAGTAACCGTGGCCCTTGTTTACCAAGCGAGGCACCTACATCCATCAACGTGGCGTTCACCTGAGAACGCTGCCCAACAACAACAGCCATCCCATTCTCGCTGTACACCTTAACGTCACCGGTGGTCTGAAGAGAGTTCCTGGACTCAAGCAGAGCTAAAACTTTGTGAGAGTCCACCTCACAGTGGCACAGGTAGCCACCAAAGAGTTTGTCAACCTCTGCTTTCCAATTTTTGACATAATCTACAGCACCAGGTTGAGCTGAACAGCTAACTAAAACCCTCCCTTCCTCTGGGTACAGCTGAGCAGAGCATGCCAAAGAGACTAGTTCTATCTCCAGTCCTTTCAGAGCCTTTGGGCATTCGTTCAGGAACTGTAAAAGGTAAGCGTCAGGTCGTATTTCATATTCTTCAAGTGTTAGCAGGCTTGAAGTAAGAATGGGCGGCTCCTGATGGAAAGACATCAAGTTTAATTTTTAAAACAGAACAGTTTTATGGCAGTTCAATCAACCAGAAATACAAATACAAAATCATTGTCCATTGTTCCAGTAAATGCTTGTAAAGCAATTAAAAATGCAGCATTGTTTTAATACAACCAATAAACTACTATCCATGTGTGCAAACATTGCTATTTCGGAAGACTTTCCACACTGACCTGTGATGAAGTTGAGTCCACTTTTGGGCTATCTAACTTGGGGCTTTCTCGCACAATCAGCACCAGACGATCACCGGCAAACTCTACTTCATGTTTAGACTTCTGCAGGATGTTTTGCTGATCTGAGATAGCAAAAAGTAGACTTTGTAGGCCCTTTGTCTTGAAAGCATCCCCAAAAAGAGATGTCAAAATCAACTAAAAGATAAACGCATCCATCAAGAAACACTAAATAATCAAAACAACTGTACAAAGAGAGATAGAAAGAACACAACGAGATGGAAGCATAAAGAAAAAGAAACAAAACAACAATGATATTAAAGCATCTACAGACCCGAAAGCCCAACAGAACCACAATGAGATGCAAAACATCAATAAAGACACACAAAATTACACAAAGGGGTGCAAAACAACCACACAGAGACACCAAACACCCACACAAGGATGCACCATGTATATATTCTGTATCTGTATGTATTTTTGTTTTTAGATTTTTATTTTAAATGTGTGTTTCATATATTCGTACATCTTATGTTATCTGATCTGATCTTATCGTCTCTTACTATGAACTACAGCGGGACAAAAATATCCATTAAGGGATGCAAAATGACCATTAAGACAAATAAAGGATTTTTAAAGAGACAAACAACTACCAAAAAGAAAGCTGAACAACTAAAAGGAGACACCAAACACCCACAACAGGATGCAATATGAACGACAGAAAGACAAAACATAGACTAGATTTAGGACAACTGCAAACAGACAATAAACAACCACAAGGCGGTGCCAAACGACCAGAAAGAGATACCAAACGCCCATAAAGGAATGCAATTTGAACACCTGAGACAACGCAACCATAAAGGAATGCACAACAACGATAGAGACATGCGGGAAACGGAAGGAGAGGAGGGGCAAGCCAACTATGAGATCGAAATCTGACGTAAGATATACACATTCACTACAAAGACATGCACAGTGACGATGAGAACACGCAAAAACAACACAATACCATGCACACATAACTATGCAAAGCCACAAGCATTAACAAAAAACGGTATAACATGCTGAGTCCAAGGAGCAGGATGTGAAAGTGAAACTAAAATGATAGGAGTGACAACGTGTATGTACAGCACAGTGCGAAAAAGAGTAATATCGACACTGAAAAGGTACAGATGTGGCTCAGTAAGCGGAAACATAAGTGTTTAATTAAAAAGCCGAAAGTATGGAATGAGATCAATGTGTTTACAGAGCAGCCATACTTTCACTTTCGCCAGCACAAGCCTACGTAATGTGAGGGATTAAACAATGACTGCATTGAATAGATAAGACTTTTACAATCTTACCTCCTCTGTCTCTAAACGCAATGCGGTACACTTCATTCTCTTGGTTTGTTATCGAACCGCATTCTCCACCTCGTGATTTGCGACGATTCCGAAAGTAAAGTTCTACCCTTTTTCTCCGTTCTCCGTCCAGATTGGGACACTCGAAGTAAACGGGATACCGGAAAGAGTCATCCATACTACAACCAGTTGATACACTCAGTTAATCAAATATATTGCACCACTGTAGGCCTTGATTAGATCAATTAAACACTGGTGTCACCGGGTCGGACGCAGTCGTATCGAGTGCAGGCTCTGGGTTTCCTTTCCGGATTTATACATGACGTCACAAGCAAGAACCAGCGTGACTGCCATAAGCCTTCCCACTTCAAGGTGTGGACCATTATTAAAGGTACACATTTATTCAAAAAAGAATCTAACATTTGTGTAGAAAGCCCTACAGAACAACATGTGTTTATTTTTAGTTTAGGGGTTTGAAATGCTTTGTACCAGATTCTAGCACTTTGCTCATTTCCATCTT